>NC_051183.1:156531419-156804251 GCF_013339695.2 Rhipicephalus sanguineus
GATAGCAAATATGGACTCTTTCGGCTGGCTTTTGCCGTCGGCGTCGCTGTCATGTCTCATAAACGTATATATATAGATATATATATATATATATATATATATATATATATATATATATATATATATATATATAAGCCACGAAGAAAACTAATTCAGAAATACTTTCCGACGTGCGGAATCGAACGGGCGACCTCTCGCGCCGCAGCGCGCGACGTTAGACGGCTAGGCCACGAAGAGCAACGTCATTCAGCATGCTAACGGTGAGCTGCTTATATGCACCATTTACTTCAGCGTGCTTTCTTGCTCACCAGTGAGATGGCGCGAAGTGCGCCAGGGGCGCGCTTTAAAGGTCATCGCCCCGCTCGTAGCGTTGAGCGCGCGCGCGCCTCCGTGCACTTCTCCCTACAGGGTGTGGTCGCTTGCGTGTGCGCTTGTCTTGTGGAGTGAGGAGGGAGGGGTTGTATGTCTTGTGCGTACACCACGATGTCCTAGCTGGTTACAGAGCGTACGAAGGTCACTTCGCCCACTGCAGCGGCCGCGTTTGCGAAACGAGCACGCTGTTCAAACAGAAATAAGTAACAACTGTGACACTTGATAGTTCGCGCTCGCCTTCTGTGTGTTCTTTTCGCGCGTCCTTTGCGATTGAGCGACGCACTGGAAATTTCGAGCTGCTTTCCGTTCTTCAAGTTACATTCCAATTTGTTACTATCGCATTCATTGCTTCGCCGTTGCGGCGAAACTGTGACATTTTATTAATTATTTATTTGCATCTGCCTCAAATTTTCGCTCACGGACAACAACCAAAGACGCCACCGCCGACACCGACACCGGAATTTCTGCGAAGCGTGCTCTTTAACGCTATCGCGTTAAAAAAATGTCGTTCTTGGGTATGTCGTGGTGTAGTTCTAAATCCTGCGCTTAATGCAGCTCCTCTACCGTGAAGCATGAGGAAGCGCGTAGCACGGGCAACTCGGCGATTCCCTTGTTACATGCCACCGCCTCGGCCATCGTGTGCTTGCGAGGCGATGGCGCCCTCTTTCGCGAGACGCAGGAATCAGCCGCCTGTTTCAGAAGCCTTTTTGCAATTTTAGGTGAAATATTGCGATTAATTCTTGGTTATTTCTTTAGTTTATATTACTTTAGACCTTGTTAGTTTATTTTATTTTCTACTCGTTTTGAGCATTGTTAGCCTTGCTTTAGGCCTGTATTCACCACTGCGTGACCATGCGACATGAGAAATATGATGGTCTACGAGCCGGGCCTCTAAAGTGCTGCGCACTTAAATCTAACGGCGAAGAGGAGAGCTATAGAGAAAAAGTGAATAAACATAAAACACGTACTCTTCAAGAGATGAGAAATCCTTGGAACGCGGGGTGTCATGAAGCCAACGTTGGCACAAGTGGACTTGCCTTGCGCTCTTCAAGTGAGAATGTGGCCTCGGTATTGAGAACAATTTCAGCACCACTTCCTTAGCCTCATAGAGAGTGGACGTAAGACTTTTTAGGAATAGCAAGTTAGTACTAACTGTCTGAAAGATTTTATTCCTGTTAATAGTACCTCGATGAAAGCAGAAAAACAGAAAAAGCAGGCACTTGTGGAAACAAGCGAAATGAGAAATCAGTTTCTGATATTGCTTGTTTCGATACGTGCCTGCTTTTCGTTTTTTTTTTTTTTTGGTTACTCATTGTAAACACTGCCTGTGGTTATCTTGCTTCGATTCACAACAGAGCCCAGCTGAAAGTTAGCGCTTGTCGGTGTCCCCTCTTGTCCGCGCTAATACGCTATAGATCATGCTGTACCAACTAGCCCGATCCGCTGCCCTTCTAAGTTATACATATATGTTTCAAAGTCAGGTAAAAATTAGTCATTCTTATTTAAAAAAATAATGCCATAAGCCAAAATGACCACGCCATAAGCACGACGATCACGGCCATCATTGGCCGATTTGTGCATCGTGAACTGCACAGTTGCCGCGGCCACCGCAGGATGCCGTGACGTGACCGCGCAGCATTCTGTAGTGCTATAATTACACAAAGAGAATTCAACCAGCGCGCTCGCGATTACACTGAACATAAGCTACGCATTCAAAGAAAAAAGAAAGTGCTCAAGGTCATCGAGCGCTGTGACGAACGGACGTAGCTTCTTGCCCCCTTGTACATGGTAATGCGAATCGTTGCTATGCAGGAAAAGGCGCCACTACGCGCGTGGTGTGCTGAAAGCTTTACATGCCACTCGTATGCTACCTTACTTACAAGGGCTTCGAATTGGGCCACTTGGTGTTCCATAGTTGAGGAGGGGAAAGCCGGACCAAAGGGCGAGTAACCACGAAGACAAGCGCTACATCTCTGCTCAAGTTAACTTAGTCGGTCTTTAGAAGAACTGATGGCTGATCTAGTCGGTAATAATTCTTGAAGACCTTGAAAACAGTGCAGTAGGGTTGAGAGCTGGGCTAGTTGGTGAGATATCATTTTAACATATGGTGTAGTAGCGCAAATTCGACGGGGACAAAGAGGACAAGAGGAACACGACACTAAAACAGTGCTAAAACTGCAAGATTTAGTTGCGCGTTCAGCGCTGTGGTGTGTACTGTCTTTTTTTGTACGTGTGGTTTTTGCGCTGTTTTCAAGATGATAAAGAGTTAGTCGGACTTGCCTGGACAAGTAGGCCCGCTGTTCTATGACGCCGTGCATCACGTTCTCAGGTGACGACACTGGCGGTGTACACGTTCTTCCTGGCGACGTTGTTCGGCAGTCAGTGCCTGAACCCGGAGGCTGGCTACAAGGGACACGAGATCGACCTGTACGTGCCCATATTCAACTTCCTCCGATTCTCCTTCTACATGGGCTGGCTCAAGGTAAGGGCGGCCACGGCGATGGTTACGCTTACCGCTGAGGAACTCAGGCCGAGTAGCAGTTTCTAGTAAGTTCACGGAGGGGAGATAGTTACACTAAATTTGCACGTGCAGGCGCACCCAAAGGGCATTTTAAGGCGTAAGCCTTAGATGCCTTATCAAACACGAAAATTGGCCGTCGGCGTCGGGGACGGGTGATGCAAAAAATCATCACGTGATGACGTCACAGATCGTCAAAATTTGAGACGTCATTATGACGTCATCACGACGCCACTGTGACGTCGTGTGACGTAACGTCATGACATGACATCATACCTTGGTCAAAGATGTGCCGATCTTAGAGGCCGTGCAAAACCACGTTAGGTGCAGAACGCTTTCGGAAAGTGGCGGGGCACGATCGATACATCGACTGAGAAGAAAAAGAACGATTTCGCCTTCAGGTCGTCTTAGGCATAAGAGATCCTGTGACTTTTAGGGGCGAAGCACCTTAGGGTCGAGGCATGTCCCGTGTCCCGCGAGGCGGCGGCGTGTCTCAATTTTGCATGGAGTCCGCTAGGGTCGCTGCGGTGGACAAGGGCGGATGATAATAGCGACAGAACACTATAAAACACCCCGAAGCACTAACCCTTTATACTAGTCGGCGATTTCAACGTAAAAATTATAGACCTTACGACCTATAGCCTTGTCGTCGATGCTCACTGTCCGCTGTCATGGTGGTTAGAAAACTGTTGCTATAGTCGAAAGATATGTGTGTATGTGAATAAAAGAAAAGGTTTACGATAGACGAACAACAATCGTAATTTTGACAAAAAGAATATAAAACACCTACAAGCACAAACCCTTTATACTAGTCGGCGTCTTCAACGTACACATTGTGGACCTTAGGACCGAGCTTTGTCATCGACTCTTTAGAGTCTTTTAGCAAGTTACGGAAATACGGTACGCAAATACGGTAAGGCAGTACGGTACCGCTCCTCCTCTCCCGGTCGTTGAACGGCCAAAGCACAACCAGAGGGAAAGGAGGAACGCTACCGTACGTCCTTACCGCATTTGCGTACCGTATTTCCATAACTTGCTAAAACTCTCTTTTATGTCACCTCAAATACACGAGAGGACGCTGCGATGCAAATGCGTGTGTAAACGCGTTCCAGACCACACATTCTCTTTCTGTCATGCATGAAAACGAACGTAAACTTGAACACCGTCGACTGCCGTCTCAGACAGATTACTCAGAGACTGGACGAACCGTTTGGGGGACTGGATATGATTTTTTGCGGAGATTTGCGTCAGTTGCCGGCTATCAGAGCTAATGAAGTGTACAAGAGGTGCCGGGAAGTCGGAGGACTGTTTGGGTCTACGATAAAGTGGCATTACATGGTATACTGTACACACGTGTTGTCACTCATTTGCATGCTCGAGTGGGCAATGTACGGGAGATTCACGGTTACCCGAATGATCCCCCGGTGCTTCGCCCACTCATCATCATTCACTTCGTGGATATGCTGTGGTTTTTATAAACTCCTACTCTGTAACATTGGAGGAGTACGGCGGTAAAATGCTGAAGGGCTTCGGTTGCACAACTTGGGAGCCAACATTGTTTAAAGGGGTACTGACACAAAATTTCGGAGCCGAGATTTTATTTATTTATTTATTTGCAATACTGCTACTCTCATTCGAGAGCGTGGCAGTTGGGCAGTACAATGAGTTTCAGTACAATCAATAAAAAAAAATAGCGAGAAAGAGGGGAACAAAAATCAAAGCAAAATAAGTCAGATAAACAAACACTAACATTTGTAGCGTAATTACAGCATATGTGGGTTACAGAGAAAAACAAAAACAAGAAACACGATATGTACAGTATACAGTATGGCAAACAAATGCTGGTTAAAGAAACGGCATATTCAGTGGAATTTATACACAAAACGCATAATACATGCTAGGTTCCAGGGAAATGATAAAGAAAGACGGAAAAAGGAGGAAAATGAGGCTTCGCATGAAGTGGCCAAAGAGAATGCCAATAGTACAGGTGTCGCTAGGGGCTGGTAATAAAACTAGGGTAACTAAGATTAAACGTGTAGCATTGAGCCCAGCGAATGAACAAGCTGTCGTAAATGGAAAGTTTTTTAGATGGCATGAGGAAATCTATGTAGGTGATGTTGGTTACATAGGTGCTCTTACGCGAACACATTTTTTTCTATTTGCGCCATAAATTCCGATAGTGATTCGATGTTGGTGATAGTAGCGTCAAGTTGATTCCATTCTGATATTGCGAGCGGAAAAAAAGAATACTTAAACGTGTCATTTTTACATGCATAATCTGTCAATGTGTGCGCATGCTTATTACGTGTAGGTCGAGCCTGGGAAAGCGAAATGTACTTAGAAATATCTATTCTATAATTATTTTTCAGTAACTGAAATAAAAATTTTAGGCGAGCGTGTTTCGCTCTTATGGATAGCTTTCGTAAACCGGATTGCATTATATAAAGCTTCGCTACAATTAAAAGATGCGTTGGCGAGTATGTGCGTTTATATTTGTTATGAATGAACCTCACAGCTTTTCTTTGTATTGATTCAAGTTTGTTTATGTTAGTCACTGTATGCGGAAACCAGACTGTGTTAGCGTATTCGAGAACAGGTCTTACAAATGATGTGTAGGCTAGTAGCTTCGTTGCCGTTGTTGCGTGTGCTAGGCTTCTTTAAAAAAATAGCTTCCGTAGTGCCTTTGAGGTTATGTTACTGATATGCTTGTCCCACTTGAGATCCGATGTTATTGTGACGCCTAGGTATTTATGTTCAACAACCCTATTAAGGGGAGTGGTATTAACTACGTACGTAAAGTTGGATGGTATTGCTTGCCTGGTCACAGTCATGATCTCTGACTTTTTTATGTTGAGTGTCATCTGCCAACTAGAGCACCAATTAGCTATATCGGCTAGAGAATCATTCAGCTCGATATGATCACTGTAATCACTAATTTCTTTGTAAATAACACAGTCGTCTGCGAATAGCTTTATATTGCATTTGATGTTCGCTGCGATATCGTTAATATAGAGTAAGAAGAGCAATGGTCCGAGGACAGACCCTTGTGGGACTCGGGATGTAACTGTGACTGTGTTAGATAACGTATGTTCGTAAACTCCAAATTGCGAGCGGTTACTTAAGAAGCTTTTTACCCAGGCTGAAAGTTATCCTGTACCAAAAACATTTTCAACTTTGGCGATTAATTTTTTATGACACACACAGTCGAAAGCCTTGGATAAGTCAAGTAGAATCAAGTCGGTTTGACCACGGTTATTAATTGTAGCAGCGAGGTTGTGTACTAGTTCAGTGAGCTGAGTCACTGTCGATAACCCACTGCGAAAACCATGTTGGTTGGGAGAGAAAAAATTAATGCGCTCTAGGAATACTGTCATGTGCTTTAAGATTATATGTTCGAGAAGTTTACATGATGTACTAGTTAGTGAAATAGGCCTGAAATTTGAACGTGAATCTACGTCTCCTCCTTTGTGGATTGGTTTTACCTTGGCTATTTTCCATTCTTGAGGTAGCTGTGAAGTACTGAGTGATTTCCGGAAAATTAGGCCTAGGTATCTGCTACACCACTCTGCATATCTTTTGAGGAATGCATTTGGTATATCGTCGGGGCCACTACCTTTCTTGGGGTCAAGTTTAAGCAAAAGGTTAAAAATCCCTGCGTCCGTAATGTCCAGTTTATCGATTTCCGTGTATTGTTGTGTTTTAATCTCGGGAATGATATTATCATCCACGGTGAACACTGACTGAAAAAAATTTCTTATATGCGTTGGCCTTAGTTTTTTTTTTCTTCGGGAAGAAGATGTGATGTAACGGTTTTATTGGTACGAAAGTGATTCCAGAACTTTTGGGGATTATCAATAAGAAATTAGGCAACACTGCATCAAAATAGTGCTGCTTAGCACGTTTAGCTTTAAGTTTGAATTCCGGCGATAGCTTCCGATAGTTTCTGAATTTTGGACTCTCCCCCTCCTTTCGTTTTTATCGCCCTGCGTAATCTTTTCAACCGTCGCTTCGCTTGAATTACCTCCCGTGTGATCCATGGATTGTTTTTTGGAGGACGCTTTGTTTTTGTGGGTATGTAGTGGTTGATACAGTAAAGTACAACTGATTTGAAGTGGAGCCAAAGGGAATCTACATCTACTGAAGCATGGGAACCGGCTTGTGTAAAACGCTGGAATTCATGAGCGAGGTGCGTCTGTATGCTACCATCATCGGCGTTTTCGAAGTCTGTTATTACAAATACAGAAGAATGAGTGGTTATGGTGCCGTCACGGGGTACGGAGCACACTGGTACGTCGTGGTCAGATATACCATGGACTACATCAGTTTTAATACGGTTTATGTCGAAGTGATTACTGAAAAATATTAGATCAAGTATATTCTGAGAAATTCCCTGCGGGCGGGTTGGACGTGAAACGACCTGATGGAGATTAAAGGTAAGCATAAGATAAAACAATGTATCCGAAGCTGATGATGAGTAGCACATACTATTCCAGTTAATATCTGGCAGATTAAAGTCACCCATGAGAACAATGCGCGAACCAAAGGTGTGACGTTGCATGTAATCATGAATGGCACTGATAGAAGCATCACCAGAGTTTGGGCTCCGATAAACACAACCTATGAATATACTCGCGCCGTCACAAAGCAGTTTGCAAAAAATGGCCTCTGCGCTTTGTACATCTGGAAGAGCCACAAATGAAAGTCCCTTCTTTATTAATAACGCCACTCCACCACCACGTGCGGGGCGGTCTTTTCGGATCACAGAATAGTTAGGTGGGGCAAACTCGTGATTGAAAACGTCAGGTGTAAGCCAGGTTTCTGTAATTGCTGCTAAGTGAGGCTCATGATCAATGATCAGATTTTCAATCAATTCAGGCTTATTGATGACGCTGCGTGCGTTCACCGTGAGGAGTGCTAGTTCGCCGATTTTGCAGCACGACGAGTAACAGCTCCCTTTTTTGTTTGATGACTAGGTGCGTTCGCCGCCGTTGCTGAACATGTAGTAGCTGTGTCCGCTTCTACAATTTTTTTATTAGGCGGTACCTTGTCATCCTTCTCATTGCTCCAAACATATGCGCGATTATTTATATATATCTTATCAAAAACAAGGGAAACTTTCTCATTATTTTGTCGGTTAGCTTTCGCACTGTTCCATAGTTTTCGTCGGATATCGCGTACACGTTTAGAAAAGTCTTCAGCAATTGATAGGCCGGTATCTTTAAGTTTATATCCCCTCTTTAGTATTGAGGATTTGTCTCTGGAGTCTAGTAGTTTAATAATTACAGGTCTAACCTTGTTTGGTGCTGCTCTACCTATCCGATGTATGCGCTCGATTGCTATTCGTTTTAGTTCTAGAGTGCCTTCAATTATGTTTTTGTTTACTGTACCTTCAAGTATCGGGGGCGTCTCTCCTTCTGCCTCTGGTAAGCCGTATATTATCAGGTTATTTCGCCTACTACGATTCTCGAGATCGTCAATTTTTTCTTGCATGGATTTTATGAGAACATTCAGATTCGCGATTTCTTTTTGACAACAGTCGACTTTTTCTTCTGGGCTTGTCAGCAAGTCTAATTTCTTGTTAATTTTAGCAAGCCGACTTTCCTTAATCTCTTTTATATCCGCAGCTATTTCTGCGGGATCGATTAGATAGATTAGATATTAGATAGATTAGATAGATTAGATTAGATAGCCTGCGGGAATGATTCCCGTGAACATGCGTATAGTATCTGCAAATATCAACAGCGAATATAGCTTGTCAGGTGTTTTAAATGAATTCTGAAGTTTGCGTGAGCGGTCACACCCTCGCTCTATGGACACCCTCGGTGATCCCCTACTTCCCTCACGTGACCACACTGCAACAAGTTATGATGACTTCATAACCGCCATTTTTTTGCCGCATTCGCTCCAGCAGCCTTCTTTCTCGCGCGCTGCTCGTGAACCGCGCGGAAGTGCGTCACAGTTCTCTGTGCTGACGTGATCAAGCGCTTGAAACGCCAGGTGGTGATAGTTGCACCCGGAGGCTTGTCGTTTTACAGCGAAAGCTGTTATGAGGTCATTTCACCGGCCGTTTTTGGCGCCGTAGTTGTCCGCCGCCGCCGCTGCCGCCGGTGTCCGTAACCACTATCGCTTGAAATAAAAAAAAAAAAAACGAAATAAGGAAAAAATTCCAGGATGGAACGGAGTTCGAACCTGGGACCTCTGCGTGGGAGCCCAGTATTCAACCTCTGAGCCATGCCGGTGCTTGAAACTGCTTTGCAAAAAGGTCCTATACAGTCTTTATGTCGGGAAGGAACCACATTAACATTTGCAATATAGCGTGGTAGAAGAGTAAAATAAGCACCAAGCGTCGCACAACGCGAATTCTGTAACCAGGCGTCACACAATGCGCATTGCGCAACGAGAAGGTTGTTGAATGCATCCAACCCAATACAAAGGGCTCCGCCATAATTCTTCATCGTCATCAGACACAGCATCAAAAAAGTGCGCATAATTCCTTACATCCGTTTATCAGGTACCACGGATCTCCGTAGAATGACGAAAAATGGCATAATGCTTGCTTTCCTACTTCTGAAAAATTACAATGATTTATAGCGTAGTGGGTTCCTCGCAAGTGCACTTGCATTTGTTGCCAAGGAAGCCCATAAGCGCATGATTCATTTCCTCGGGGTCTCAGTAAAGTTCTTCGCCCCCCACTCTCTTTCCCACGTCAACGTATGTTATACAGCATGGCGGGAGAGGGAAACAGCGACCGGGCGTCACCCAGTGCAAATTACATAACTGGTGGGCCGTTTGGAGCTTCCAACCCATTACAAAGGGCTGAGCCATAGTTCTTCATCGTCATCAGTCGTCGCGTCAACAAAGTGCACCTAATGCTTTACAGACGTGTAGCTGGTGCCTCGCTTCTCCGCAGAATGACGAATAATGGCTTAGTAGGTGCTTCCCAACTTAAAAAAATTGTGATTTATGGCGTAGTGGGTACCTTGCTAGTGTACTTGTATTAGTAGCCCCAAGAGAGCTTACAACGTGCTCTAGAAACGCCGCTCTTCCAGCTTTCGCTGTGAGTGTGCTGCGGTTTCAGTGCAGGCCTAGTGTTTTTTGAAACCGAAACTGACACTGGTGGTAATGAGGAGCCTGTAATTAATTATCTGTCGGCGTTGCAGCAAACGATGTGCCGTGCTATGACTAACAGGCCCCAAGCAAAACACATTGCAGCAAAAAAAAAAAAACGCCACGCCAAAATTTTTGTGTCAGTACCCCCTTTAGGAGCGGGCTGGCGGTGGGAGATGGAATCCACATGCGCAGCTTGTTATGTGCGCATGTGTGCGATGCATGCGTTCAGAACACGTGCATGTACCTCCCCATTATATGTGTACATCCTGAAAGCACACGCACGTACCGATGGGGTGGTGGCACCGTACAGTAGTAGCGGCAGTAAGGAGAACGTTCTCGTATTCTTTCCTGCGTTGCGATGTGCTAGTCTTCTGTATTCAAAAAACAGTCAGTATAGAACAATACTTATTCCGTAAGTAATGGGGAAATTAACAAAATGTGATGTGCCCTCATCTCACGTTTTCTGGAGCCAGTACTGCAAAGATGTTGGTGACCTATCACTCAATGATCGTTAATCAGCTTGCTGGCGCAAATGGGCGCCAGCTTTGAACTCTCACGCGCTGTTTGTTGACCCTGGCACTCGTAGCTCAAAGAGCCGAAACACAATTTTCCGGCTCATACACCGCACGGCAAGCAAGGCTTCTGTCGCGAAGAAAATGTGTTGTGAGAAGATCCTGGGCTAAAAACTAGTCTCATTCTCTGAAGGTCGGGAGCTGTGAAATCTTCGCAGGCCCACTTGCTATATAAATGCGCTTGTCTGTTTAAGTGTTCCTTTCTAGTCCTCGTGTGTTTTGCGCAACGTTAAATTTTCCAGTATGTAAACGTGTGCGTGTGGGCCGGCAGTGAACTCCTTTGCGAAAAAATAATGTCGTTTCCAGCACACCCTCTCCGACGCAGAGAGGTTGGCTGGGGCCTCTCCTAAGGTCTCTATCCTCTACTTCGAAACTAAAGGAATGGTGGCATGACGTTTACTGCCGTAAACTATTCCGCGGACAAGAATACTGCTCTTAGGGAGGTTGCATCCGTGGAAACGGTAATTCGGATGCCGCATGAAAATGACGCGAATGCTGACGGAGCTGAATGCGGCTGCCGCGCAGGTAGCGGAGACCCTGGTGAATCCCTTTGGCGAAGATGACGACGACTTCGAGATGAACTACGTCATCGACCGAAACGTTCAGGTAAGCCGGGTGTAGTGGAGTTCTGGGACAGTAAGCTCGAATCGCAAAGTAGAAACAAGAAACATTAAGTGCTAACATGAGAGCAAGCCATGGAGCATTGTGAACTATATAAAGGAAGCAAATTATAGACTCAGTGTCAGGGTGTACGAAGATGTATACAGAGGTAAAACCAAATGCAAGTTGACGATGCTGTAGTTTGCGATAAAAGTGCTATTACGCGACATTTCCGACTTCTGATTTCTTATGTTAAGCAAACGACTTGAAAGCAGCAAGAACTATGCTGGCGAGCCCAAACTCAGTAGTAGCTATATGAGTCTATTGGGATAACAGTGTCGGTTTAGCTCTCGACGAGGTGCACGGGTTGTGACACCAAAACACGAAAAAATTCGGCAGGTCCCACGCCTTGTGAGAATCGGTTTCATGCGAAGAAAACAGCAAGTAGTCGTCAATGGTGCATAATATTGCGATAGCAATTATATGGACAGTCTCGGCTGGTTTTTGTCGTCGCCGTCGCCATGCACCCTATATGTAAAAGTATATACAGGGTGTCCCAGCTATCTTTAGCCAAGGATTAAAAAATACAATGTTAGAGACAGGCGAATGAATTGAGTTGCAAATTGCTGACAGACACCTTGCCCACTACTGACAATTTTTTGTTTTGTAATGAACTGATTTGTTAATTATGATTATTCATATAAATTGCTAAATATTGACTTTAGGCAAGAAATTCTGCTTGCAAAGTACGAGAGCGTCTTCAGAAGCCCCAATTGCATTATTTGCGATAAAGAAAGTGTCACGTATACCATTTTTTCCAAGCTGCAAAGAAAGCCCGCGAAATACAAAAAGAACCACGTGACTAGTGCATTCGAGCGCCGCGAAAATGCTGCCGTCCGTCGTGGTTTGAGCGAACGAAATCAGCGGCGGCCGCGACTCGCCGTCTCCGTTGCAGCGGTAGGCCGATAAGTTAACGGCGGTTTCTCGGCCCGCGCTCGCTACAACTTGCACCGTCACGCGCGCCAACTGGCTGGCAACGGGCCAAGAAACCACCGCCCACTTATAGGCCTACCGCTGCAACGGAGCCGGCGAGTCCTGGCCGCAGCTCATTTCGTTCGCTCAAACCACGGCTGAGGGCAGCATTTTCGCGGCGCTCGAATGCGCTAGTCACGTGGTTCTTTTTGTATTTCGCGGGCTTTCCTTGCAGCTTGGAAAAAATGGTACACGTGAGACATTATTTATCGTAAATAATGCAGTAGGGGTTCCTGAAGACGCTCTCGAACTTTGCAAGTCGCATTTTATGCCTAAAGTCAATATTTAGCAATTTAGTTAAGTAATACTAATTAACAAATTAGTTAATTAGCAAACAAAAAATTGTTTGTAGTGCGCAAGGTGACTGTCGGTAATTTGCAACTCATTTCACTCGCCTGCCTCTAATACTGTATGTTTTAACCCTTGGCTAAAGATAGCTGGGACACCCGGTATATATATATATAAGTCCAAAAAAAATAATTCAGAAAACTACTTCCGAAGCACGGAATCGTGGCGCTTACCACTACGCCACAAAGCGCAGTTCCTTCAGGTAGCTAACGGCGAGCGTTATATACACACCCTTTATGGCTGGCAGGACTCAGAGACGGCAGGCACTTATAAGCGTTTCTTCATTACCTGCGAGATGGCGCGAGGAGCGCAACGCGCGCATTTAAAAGTCGTCGGCCAGCTCGCTCGCTTCTTCTAATATTTGCGCAGGGAGAACCTTGCCTTTCCGCTGTCTGCTCGCGCGGTAGTTGCTGCAGGGGGACAGACGTTTCTGCAGCGTAGCAGCGCGTCCATCACGGGCCGCTTTTCTTCCTATCATTCATTCATGCATTCATTGCTTCGCCCTTGCGGCGAAACTATGACTTTTTTAAATGCGAAGCTTTTCTTAACGAACTTCTGCGACATTAAGCGTATCTATCTATCTATCTATCTATCTATCTATCTATCTATCTATCTATCTATCTATCTATCTATCTATCTATCTATCTATCTATCTATCTATCTATCTATCTATCTATCTATCTAGCCGCCTACGACTTTGTGCTCTCCTGGCAGTCTCGTTAATGGGATGTATACCGAAACTGGTATGGCATAACATGATTATATGGCCAACATGAATGAGGGGTCATAACATGAAAATCGTGAAATGCATGTAGCGAATGCAAGGATTTAGATGCCATGGTGTTGGTGCTATTGCGGCCGTTTCGTTAACTTGATATATATACGAAAGTTGGTATGGCGTGACAAGAGTGTATGACAAACATAGGTGACAGGTCCAATCGTGCAATTCGTGACACGCATGTCATGTACAGCATGATTTACATGACATGGTCTCTGGGCGCTTGCGGCTGTTTAATTAGATAGATATATATACCAAAATTGGTACGACGAGACATTTCTGTACGGCGAACATAAGTCACAGGTGGTAACATGAAAATAATGACATGCATGTCATGTGTGCCATGACATACATGCCATGCTCATGGTGCGCTTGCGGCCGTTCCTCTATGTTAACATGTGCCAAATTTGGTATTGTACGACGTGACTGTATGAAGAACATAAATCACAGGCGGTAAAATGAAAATCATGACATGCATGCCATGTACAGGCGCTCCCAGAATAATTCGGAACGCCGAGCATGCAGCCGATCGCCGGCGGAGCGCACCGGCGGATAAATGCACGCACGGTGTGCGCATGCGCGGCCTCCCTAGCGAGCTAGTTTCGCTCCCTAGTGCATCTAGACCAAGGAGGTTCTATAGAACCTCTGGAGTGGCAGTCCCGGCCGCCGCCAACGGGAGCAAGTGAAGCTCCCGGCGGCCATGTAGCTAGAGGAAAAACACGGCGCGACCGCCATAGACGGCAATGGAATACGCGCGGCGAGCGCGTTGGTTTGCAGTCCCACAATCAAAAAATGAGATGGAAACTGCTTTAAACCCACGAACAGTTGCCTCTTCTCGTTTATGAAACAAATTATGTCATACTATTACGTGAGTGAGTGAGTGAATAACTTTAATAAGTTCCTGCAGGTTTCCGGGCCGGGTTCCCGCCTAGGAGTCGGCCGAGAGACCGTGTCTCTCAGCAGCTTCCTTGGCCTGCTGGATCGCCCAGAGTTGATTGTCTAGTCCTGAGCTGAGCTATTACGTCAGCTGCAGACTTTCAGAATAATCTGTTGTCGAAGGGGTGCTTCGTATATCGAGCGCGCTGTAATTACATATGTGTTACTAGGAACTGGGTTTTTGTGTTGTAACGGCGTCAGTGTTCAAGGGGTAACCACAAGCTAACGTGGAACGCACTTATTCTCTTTACATAAGCACACATCAATCACGCGAACATTTGGCCAGAAGGAGGATTCGCAAGCATTAACCTACGTGGGCGACGTGTGCCATCACGGCAAGCGCAGCGCGCACAGCCTCGAAACGAGGTAGCTCTCGCCCTCTCAGACTAGACGCATAAAAAAGTAAAGCAGCCGCGTCCTTCGGTGTTTCGATTTCGGTTTGGTCGGATTTCAAAAGAGTTACATCTTGCTTTTGCCGCAATTTTTTCTTTTCGTAACTATTTGTGTTGAAGCTACGTCAAGGAGGTAGAAACTAACAGGCTTTTGTAGATGCGCTGGGAAAGCAGGAAAAATTGTAGGTACAAATTGTAGGTGCCAGGCCGTCGATCTGCCCCGTTCTGTCGAAGCAGCATTCTGCGAAGTGAATAGAGCAGAGGTGGTTGGTTGGTTGGTTGTTCCTTGGCAACCTGGCGCAACCCACCGCGGGGTATCGGCCATGAAACGGGCGGCACCTTATTTTAGAGATAAAATTGTTTTACATGGAGCAGAGGTGGTCAGAGCTGGTCGAGCTGGTAACCGTCCTTAGCTCTCTAACCACTTCTTCGACCGGCACGTTCCCAGGTAGAACGCTGCGCGCAGTCTTTTGGAAACATGTAACACGGATAATCACGTCATGGAATGTTGCGTTTGCCAATTCCTCGATAAACATCCATCAAATTCGATATGCACCGGATAAATATGCATGCACGCCGTCAGTCTTGACTTGCAAGAAAACACCAGAAAGCTCGGAATTCTAAGGGCGTTCTGACTTCCTACTCGTACCAATATTGCTCGGTATACGTCCAGCTAGACTGCACCCACTTCGTGTATACACTTAAAAGTCACGTACAACGTCGTGTCAGCGAACATTTAAAGCGTAAAATTTTCGTCGCTACAACTGCACGCATGTATTACATGTATGCGCACCTTTAAAACAGACAATCGTCAGCGAACTAAGTGAGGACACTTACACGTGAAAAGTGATCCCAGGCGTCTTCTTATTGCGATTTGTGAAGCCATAAGCGACGCACGAAGTCGCCATGGCCTCGTAAAATGTTTAACTGCTTTACAAAAGCATGCCACCGTCCCCAAAGACAACTGCGACGGCGGGGCAACGGAGCGCACTCCGTCGTCTGCTTCCGAGTTTTTCCTTTTGCAATATGGCGGCGACCGGCTTCACTTACGGGGGCGCCACCTCCACTCCAGAAGAAATAGTATATAACCTCCTTGATCTAGACTGGCGTTGTCTTGCATCAAAAGGGTAGCGCTAGGTGCATTATCACAAGGCGAGCGCGGCAGCGATGACGCAGCACCACCGCGATTCGGCTACTCGCGGGCGCTCTCCGCCTCAAGCCATTAGATGGCGCACCGCTCAACGGACCGACGACCGAACATTTTCTGGCCGCTTAGGCGCGCGCAGTGTCAACACCTGAATATTCTTACACCGTGTTCCAGATATATTCGTATCTCCTTATCAATCTGGCCACCGATATGTTCACGGTTGCATCAGATGAAACCACCGTCCTTTGCGAGCGCTAGTCACAGTCGCCTACCGGAAATAATCTGACCAAATAATAAATATGAAGCAAAGTAGCAAAAGAAAAGTGTCATCTAAGCACACGAACACGCACGATGGCTCTGCTCCAACGCGCGTGCATGCGCACACGAGGCTTCTCACAGACACCACCCACCCAGCGCCCTTTATCAAAACGGACACACAGGGCACCGTTTTGTAGCAACACAACGCGAATCTAGGTGCAATACGGAGCAACGTTTGCTTGCTAGGGAGACCGCGCACGCGCAGACCATAGTACTAGTTTTCTGCGCGCATACTCCGCCGGCGCGCTGCTGCGTGTCCGGCGTTCCGAATTATTCTGAGAGTGCCTGTACAGCATGATTTACATGCCACGCTGATGGTGCGCTCACGGCCGTTTCGCTAGCTTGGTATACCCCGAAATTTCTATTTCATGACGTAACCGTATGACGAATATAAATGACAGTCGGTAATATGAAAATGAAGGCGTGCATGTTGTATAGGGCTTGATTTACATGCCACGCTCATGGTCTGCTCGCGGCTGTTTCGCTAGCTCGACATACACCAAAACTGGTATTGCGTGACGTGACTGTATGACGAACATAAATGACAGGTCCTTACACGCAAATCTTAACAGGCATGTCATACGGCGTGATTTACATGACACTTTCTAGCTGCGCTTCCGGCCGTTTTGTTAACTGGATATACACCAAGATTGGTATGGCATGACATGAGTGCGTGAAAAACTTATGACAGGTCATACATTGTGTATACCAGAATATGCGTTTCGTTATATAAAAGATTGTACATGCATGATAAACATGGGATATATAGTGAAGTAGATGTCATGGCATTTAATGACTGCATTTCCCTGAAAGAGAAACAAGGCGATGTATGTAGTTCTGTGCTGGCTGCTTCGCATTACATCGATTACCACAGTGCGTGGGATCTGCCACATTTCTTGGCTTTAATCCAAGCGTTAGGAGGTGGATCGACTTGTTTTTGTAAGCGTAGCAGTTGTGTGCACATCGTGGCTTTACCAGGCACGTCAAATACACTGGCGTTTAGAGGGTAACTTATGGAGCACAGACGTGAGTAATATCGAAACGAAGGGCACTTTACGGTGCAATGATGTGAATATCATACGTAAATTTCGTTAGCGTATTTCTCCGGGGTCCAGCAACGCTAGAAAATAGCTTGCTGAATCATAGGAATGTAAATGTAAGATATACTTCTATGAAAGCGAAGCCAACGCTGGAACAATTGACGTAAACCCGGCATTACGCCCGTATCATAGGAATAGGTACATATGTTATGTTTATTGCTGTTTTATGAAGTTACATAGCCAGCACTGGAACCAGAATTGACGCTGCTCCGATATTACGCCTGCATAGGGTCTTTTTCCAAAGCTGTTTCAAGACGTGGCGTGGCTCTGTGGTAGAATACCTGACTGCCACTCATGTTGCTTGGGTTCGATTCCTGCTGGGATCCTGATTTTTTTTCTTTGCATTCGTCGGGTCCATGCTGCTGACGTCGGTTCTTCTTTACGCTCTCGCACTAAAATTGCCAATTTCTGTTTCCTGGGAAGATAATAAACTGTCAATCACATGTGGCGCATACCCGCTTACATTTTCCCGTGGTATACAGGACGACGTACGAGACAGGATTTTCACGTTATTTATGTCATGACCAGACAGTCATATTCGTCAAACCCTCTTACCCTCGCACGCTAATTTTGGCCTACACTAATTTAAGGAGGCGATCAGGAGAGCACCCAGACGTAGGCGGCTAGATGGATATATCGATAGATGCATAGATAGAAACGCTCAAACTGCCTTGGGTACGCTAAGAAATGCTTCGCACTTAAGACAGTCACATGGTGCGTTACGTTGCTACATAGAATCAGGTATCCTAGTAGCGTACAGCCGAGTGAGTCAGAGGTTGTGATGTGTGGCCGCCAAGTGGCCATCGTCTGTGTGCTCACTTCCCGACTCACACGCCTCCTGAGAAACCCGGAACTGGGAGGCTTATGTTGGGGCAGTAACAAGAATAGCAAGCGTTCTTCCGTCCTTGCGTTCAAAGACCTGAGTGAGGCACTGCACGTCCCGCGCACTGCTGTGACCAAGAACCGTTCGTATGGTTTCATCACTCGGAAATCCAACTTTTGAGCGACAATATTATTATCGGGGGTTTTACGTGCCAAAACTACGATATGATTATGAGGCCCACCGTTGTGGAGGGCTCCGCAAATTTTTGACCTACTGGAGTTTTTTAACGTGCACTGACATGGCACAGCACACGGGCCTCTAGTATTTCGCCTCCACTGAAATGGTATCGCCGCGGCCGGGAGCTCTTGTGCATTTTATGTTCATTGCACGCTCCACTTGTCGCGCGCACGAGCGCACGCACACACGCACATACACACATACGCACGCACACACGCGCATCTGCGTTTAGTCCTTTCTACAGCCTCGTAACATCCATATTACATATACCATGGTCAACTCGTACTTCACTGAGTTTTCTTGTAGCGGACATACCTCGTCAACTCGTACTGTGTGTCTGACGCTATTTGGCCCTTGCGTCAATCAAACGCAATAGATCGTAACGGAAGTATAAACTAACTCATGATTCATGAAGTGTAGCTGTAGGAAATTAGAGCTCTTTTTGGTTTAAAGTGTCCACGACACCCAATTTTGGATTATAAATGTGTACGTTAATCCTTGTGAGTTTACAAAGAAACTGGCGAAATTTTAGCGCATTTGGTTGTTCACGTAATATATACTTAAATTCATTGTTAAAATCTGTAGCGCTACATTTGACGAGGACAAGACATAGAAGTACATGACTGGACGGGCGCTTGCTCCAACTATTTTTATTGAAATAGCACATTGGATTTTGTAGCAAAACACTTTACAGAAGTTTGTACAACTTGGCAAATGGCTCATATTCTTGTACGAGCTTCCTAAAGAGAATAGTCTTCAGTTCTTGTACCTCTGCATCAAGTTCGGAGAACCATGTGTTTGCTGGTGCTATCACCCGAGAGCTAAGAAAGTTTTTTACCTTTTGATTTGGCCCAGTCAAAAACTGTCAAGAGGGCAATCGCGAACCTCTCGCTTGAATCGGCACTCCTCAAGTCTGGCCCTCACATGATGCACTTTAAGGGAGAGGTAGCCAGACTACGAAAAGCAGGGTTCCCTGACCACATTTTGGCAGCTGTGACGGAGTCACTCTTACAGAAATTCAATAGGAGGCCAAACAAACCTCGTAGACAAGAAAGACGCGACATCAAAACAGCGGTAATGCCCTATATGCATAGGGTCACCCACAATCTAAGAAGGGTTGGCAATAAGTACGGTGTCCCGATCGTCTTCTCTGCCCCTCAGAAATTAACCAAGATGTGTCCCAAGGTCTGCAGTAGCGACCAGGTGATTCCCGGCTGTGGAGCAAAACACGCGAAACCATGTGCGCTGTGCCACGGGTGTGGTTTACGAGATCTCCCTTTAATGTTGCAAAGTTTACGTTGGTCAGACTGGGCGCTGCATCAACCAGCACGCCAAGGAACATGAAAGATCGTTAGGAGATAAGTCGGCGTCGTTCCAGAACCTACCCGCCCATTGCAGCACTTGCAGAAACTGTGAGCTACGGCTTGAGGAAGTCAAAATCCTAAGCAGAAGAATAAACAGACTAGCTCGCGAACTACCGGAAGCATTTTCTATCACACGAAAAGGCGACACGTGCGTAGTCAGCGCCACATCTATAGACGATTTTCCGCAGCGGCGCACGGGCGCTGCCATGTTTGATCACGTGATCGTGACTGGCCTTCCCCCAGCCATTTGCCCCAGCCAACGCATTGGGCCAGCGATGCGGTCGTGGCCGTACCACACAAGCTGGTTGCAGCAGGGTGTAAACAAGTCACATGCCTGCGCAGCAAAACATAGTTCTACATGTAATCGCCTCAAAGTTGAAAACGTTGAGCCATTTGCGTTTGTTTGGTACGTACCACGCCACAACGATAAGCGATATGTTTAATCTACTTCGTATTTATGGTGTATGCCTTTAATTGGTGTATTAGCAACCGCCAGTAGCTGGGGTTACAAGCCATCATGGCAGCACCCATGCAGACGCGGCAGCCCGCTTCGATCCGAACTGGCGCTTGCTACTTGCCCGTTGTCCTCCCAGCAATAAATGAATGGCAAAATCGGCCATCGCTTTGAGTCAGCTCACGCTGGAGAAAAAGCGTCAGATATGCTTTGTCTTTATTATTGCGATCAGCTGCGTTTATTTAGCCATGCCTGCTAAGCCTTGCCTCCGACAATATGAAAATGAATCTTGGAAACACTGCAAAATACCGACGAGAGCATTGCTCTCGAAGCTTCAGGACGCGAATATAAAGCAAATAAATGGGTAGGTTTTGAACTTACGGGCCACACAGCGCAGGACGACGACGTGATAAATTCGAGGCGGAAGGAAACTGCATCCACAGGTGCCGCCATGTTTACTTTTCCGGCGCTGCCGTCTGCTCGCTTGTACTCGCGTGCGCGCAGACGCTATGGGAACGCCGAGCAGACGACGCGACGCGGATGGAGACATATTGAGGAGCGCTGCGAAAGGCCACGGCAGGGGGATGGCCATGAAGAAGGCCACGGTAAGGGGACGGCCACAGTGCGGTAGCGCCATCTAGTTTTCATTGAACAAACCAGCTGCGGAAAATCGTCTATATCCTTGCGCGCCAGTGAATATAATATACTAAGCAAAAGGTGATAGTTTTGCGCAAAGCCCACCCTAATCTACTGTACCCTTACGACTGCGCATGCGTCCGTTGCCTTCTTCTGCTATAAAATGCAATGCGTGTTATTTAAATAAAAATAGTTGGAGTCAGCGCCCCTCCTGACATGTACTTCTCTGTCTTGTCTTCGTCAAATGTAGCGCTACAATGTTTTAAATAAGAACGTATCATCAACTAGCCCCGCAACGTGTTTTGTTAAGATATAACTGAATATTTTATAAGCACGCTAGCGGTCTGAGAGTCGGGCAACACTGGAGCGCTCGCGACCGCCCCTCTCCTGCCCCCAACCGCAACGCTAAGCACCTTTTAACGCGCTCTTGCGCGCTGTTGACTGCATCGCAACTTTCCATATCTGCTCAGTGGATTTCAAGGTCTGCCGAACGACGACAAACATCCTTTGATTATGAAACCTCATTAGGCGTAATTAAAAATACTGATTAATGACAAGTACTGCAATGGGGGAACGAAGTCATTGCAGGAGCTGTCGACAGAACGTAGTAAGACTCATATGCTTAAATATGCTCGTGCTCTAGAGGCTGTCTTCCCAACGAAGAAGAACAGCTCAATTTTAATCGGTCTAGGAAAGACGGCGAACTTTCGCTCCAGCGGAGCACTTTTGGTCTGCCCTAAAATCACCTTATTGCTACCTTGAATATGGACTGCTTGGCTGGGTGCAGGAGTTGTGACAGTCTTATGGTGAATTCCATTGACAGTTTCGGAGCACTTCCGGTAGCAGTTTTTCTGCTCCATTGGGAGCAAGTCTGTTCCATCGGCAGATTGGGAGTGCTCCCAGTATGTTTCACTGATAGATCTGGAGCAGTTCCGCAGTCAGATTAACTCCACGGAGCAGCTCTCTCTACTTCGCGAAAAGCGGCGGATTCGACCGGAAGTCGCAAGCTCCCCTCGCATGCGCAGAGCGTGGCGTACCACGAGCGCGGTGCAATGCGCTGTCCGACCGTGCCCGTTATCTCCGCTCGCACCCGTGAAGGCAAAAAAATCACACCATCTCCAGCTGAAGGGCACCATGAGGCGATGCGAAGCAGCGTTTCGGCATGTCGAGCCCGCGTTTCAGAGGGGGAGTGGAGAGGGGAAGTCGAGAGAGAAAGTGGAGAGGGGTAAATGGGAGTGGGAGGAAGTGGGAGAGGGGAAGGAGAGTGGAGAGGGGGAAAGTGAGAGAGTAGGAGTGGAGAGAGTAAGTGGAGAGGGGGAAGTGGGAGAAAGGGAAGTGGGAGAGGGGGAAGTGGGAGAGAGGGTAGAGGGGAAAGTGGGAGAGGGGATGAGGAGGCACAAGGGGAGTGAAGAGGACGTGTGTGGAGAGGGTTTGCGCATACGCAGTCAGGGTGGTCACGCCGCACACCACCACCACCACCGGATTGAACTCCGCCATAAGATTCTTCTCATCTAAAAGGGCGCGAAACGAGAGGAATACTGGGCGATTGCGAAGCAGGTGTGCGCTAGCGCCCTCTACCATTTGCTCTGGCGGGAGCGCGTGCGTTACACTGGCAGATTTCCTTCGGTTGCTCTCCGCCGGAGCGAAGTGCTCCAGCGCATAGTTGGGCGGTCACTCTGAATCCGCCATTGGAATTCACCATTAGGCGGCATGTGGGCATGCTGATGGGGTTTTATGTACGTCTGGTATAAAAAAAGAGCTTATAAAATTTCAAAGCTTTTTATTTCCAGACATTTTGTTTACCGCGGTACAAACGCAGCGACACTTTGCATATATCGAGGATTTTCGTGTTCTGTTTCCAAGAAGGAACCATAAATGCTGCTAAACTGTTGTATATAAGTTAGATGTTTTAATTATGTTCTATATGCTAACCTAATATAATGATGAACGGATGCATCGGTCTGTATTCTGGCGGGGGGTTTATGTATGTTTTTGTTGCATGCTAGCATTTTACTGCTGATACATATGCTCAAAACATGTTTCCACATGACCATATTTCGTTTTATGGGGATCAGTGCAATTCACTTCAATGAGCGCTCGTTGGCGTCTCTTCGCTTCCCCCACTTTATCGCGAGTAGTTTTTGCCACTTTCTCAGAACCGCTTAATGAGAACGATCTCTTCAATTTTGACTGGCATGGATGGAACATGTAGGGAGGAGAATTCGTCGATTTAGCGCACGTTACCAAGTCCACTTGTCATAATGTAGGCTCCATCGGCCTTCCTGGTCCGACAGTAGCACACAAAAGAACACGTCCTGTCTATGTGTTCCTTTGTATTCCTGCGTGGTCGTGTATTTGGCGCATTGCTTACTTGGCCGACGGCATCTCACCTCAGCAAGGTGCCATGTTCCCCGAAACGTCAGCCTTGTTTGGACGAGAGCACCTTACAGTATATAAATATGTGTATCAGACTGCTCGGTTTTACACTTTGTTTTGACTAGGATAGTGCACCTTCCTTCCTGTGTCCCCATCGTAGTTTCGCTCTGTGTGTTTCACCACACTGCACCTAATGGTTTCGTTCTCGGGGAGTTTGCAGTGAACAGTGCTTGAAGATAAGCTTTTGGTTTTCTGTAAGAAAACTGAGAAATTTGTGAATAGAAATAAAGCGTGTGTAAGGAGTATATGCTGCCGCCTGCTCAGGTATCGTACCTTGTGGTGGACGAGATGCACCAGAACCACCCGGAGCTGCTCAAGGACCAGTACTGGAACGAAGTGCTCGCGCCCGAACTTCCCTACACGCTTGCATCGAGCCGATTCTACTGCTTTCCCCACCAGGGCTCTACCGCGTGCATGATGTGAGTCCCTTTCACTTGTGTGTGAACGGGACAGAGGAAGAGTTGTGGGGTGACGCCTTGTCCAGTCTTTGTTTTCGAATAAGCGCCAAATATATGGAACGTTGGCTTGTCTAGTCACTTAAGTAATTGCAGTAAGCTAATTTGAGTTAACCAATTGCAAATGGCAACTAAATTGCAAATACGCGAGGTGACGTAAACGTAGCAATTTAAAGTGAGTACAAAAAAAAAAAAGAAAATCTGGCAGAACCAATTCAGGTTGCTACTCTGAAACTTAGTATCGAAGCTTGGGCGTGTGGGTTAGACATCGGAGGGCATGCTGTGTGCGTCGCCTTTCCTTGTCCTCGTCTTCTCGTGCGTTGTCTACCCTCCGATGTTCTCTGAAACATCCGCCAACATTGTCTTAAGTGTCAGACGGACGGACGGACAGTTTTCGCGTTCACTTGGCATTGAAATGCTTACTCATTTATAACTGCAGACACAAAATGGAACAAGCTCGCGCAAGACATGGTGAATGGGAGAGAGAAAGAGATACGAAGAGGAAAGGCAGGGAGGTTAACCAAGTTTTGGCTCGGTTGGCTACCCTACACTTGGGGTGGGGAAAGGGGGAATTATAGAAAGGAAAAGGTAGAGAAGGAAGAAGAGTAAGAAAGGGATGCATGAACAGCGTGAAACTACACAACACGAACTCGCGCTGTTAGTTCACAGGCGCTCGTGATGTCCGGTGGTCCTCAAGAAGCACAAGAGGGCTTTCGTGGCCTTGCGCTTATGCGCCACCGTAGGCCAAGGTCCAAAGACCTTCTTTTCTGTCAGTGGTCTTGAGTCCAGGTGACGGAGCTTGACTTCCACGCTACGTCGTTGAGCCTGGTACGATGGGCAGTGGCATAGAATGTGTTCAAGCGTCTCCTCGCAGGCGCAAATGTTGCATGCCGCACTGCTGGCCATTCCAATGAGACACGAATACGCATTCGTAAATGCCACGCCCAACCAGACGCGACACAGTAAAGTTGCATCGCGTTTCGAGAGCCCAGATGGCAAAACGAAGTTGCAAATTTGGGTCAATCGAATACAGGCGCGCGTTGGAAAAACCGTGCGTATTCCATTGTACGGGTGGATTGGAGAACATTCGGAAGGACCTTCGTCCTGGAGGGGAGATGACATCGGCTATTGACGATGATAATAATCTTTGGAAATAAGTTATTCAAGGACACAAATAGAAAATGCAACTTGCTCCTTGAGGTACCTCCTGTCAAAATGCAATTCTTTTCATCCGCATTGAAGGCTTTTGCTTATTTTAGATCTTGTTACACAGTTCCCGGGGCATCCATATACCGGTTATACTGCGTTTGCAGTAGGCTTTTATTATTGCTAAAGTGGTGGACGTTGGCTCCCATTGCAGAATTCCACCCGGGCAGGCAAGCGTGGTGTCCCGGGACAAGCTGGCGGGGACGCCCCAAAGAATCGACAAGCATCAGGTGACGTAATGCAACTTCAGGTTCAGTTTTATTATTTCCAAACAACACTTGTAAATCTAGGCGAAATCATACAGAAAGAATAATCATACACAGTTGGCAACTGCAGCGGGACCGGAATCGCGCAAATATATTAAGTTTAAAAAGGCGGCAAGTACAAACTGAACAAAAGGATTATGTAAATTATACAGTTGTTGAGCAGTCACAAGCAATCGTCAATACTGAACGTGGATCTTGTGACCTTGGATCGAAACCTTGTGTCATAGTGTTTAGACGACAGGGCTACGAAAACACGATTTTTATCGATGTCATCTGCGACAACCAAGATTGAACACGCTATGCGTTAAGGCAACGAGGCAGCGATAATTTCAAAAATTAGGGTGGTTTCACTAGTATCCAAAAGTATTAAGATACCCTCTAAGATGTGCCGACTAAAGGGATTAACTCAGAAAAGGTATATCACAATGTGCAAGAATGATAGAATTGGACCTGCGCCTAGGAAGAGTAAAGCTCTCATTTGGGCTAGTTGGTGCACAGGTGAACACATAGCGTAGGGTTGCGCGAAAGAACAAGGACGAAGGTAAGTGGACAGGACGGGCGCAAAACTTCAACTGAATAAACAGAAGGCCAAAGCCGTTAAAAAGTTTGAATCAACATCTGCCTGACACGTGCCTAAAAAACCGAACAAATATAAGAACCAATAAAAGCGGAAAACTAAGAGCAACAAAATTTGAAACCTTATCTAAGGTCCACCGCGCAAACGCCAACCTGCAAACATGTGGTGATAGTGATATGCGGGTACAGTATGATCAATAACATGCGCTGAAGTAGCAAACAAGAAAATAAAACACAAATGAACGTCTCATTACGTAAAACCATCTAAAAATTGCTGCTCCTTCGGGAGCAATGTCAGTGAAGGCATGCTAACGCAATTGTCGCTTCGCGCAATGAAGAAGGCCTCTATTAATTCTCTTTCCATCTTGTCATTAGACTTGTACAGTATTCGGGTCTCGTTTAGTTTCGGCGAACAACCACATCTCCTACAGTGTAAATCGAGATGGCCTCCGGTATGGGAGCGCACAGCTAGATTGTGCTCTCGCGCCCTCTCATGAAGCAGCGTCCTGTCTGTCCAATGTAGCACTGGCCACAAAATCCCCCTGTCCTGTGGCCAGTGCTACATTGGACAGACGGGACGCTGCTTCATGAGAGGGCGCGAGAGCACAATCTAGCTGTGCGCTCCCATACCGGAGGCCATCTCGATTTACACTGTAGGAGATGTGGTTGTTCGCCGAAACTAAAGGAGACCCGAATACTGTACAAGTCTAATGACAAGATGGAAAGAGAATTAATAGAGGCCTTCTTCATTGCGCGAAGCGACAATTGCGTTAGCATGCCTTCACTGACATTGCTCCCGAAGGAGCAGCAATTTTTAGATGGTTTTACGTAATGAGACGTTCATTTGTGTTTTATTTTCTTGTTTGCTACTTCAGCGCATGTTATTGATCATACTGTACCCGCATATCACTATCACCACATGTCTGCAGGTTGGCGTTTGCGCGGTGGACCTTAGATAAGGTTTCAAATTTTGTTGCTCTTAGTTTTCCGCTTTTATTGGTTCTTATATTTGTTCGGTTTTTTAGGCACGTGTCAGGCAGATGTTGATTCAAACTTTTTAACGGCTTTGGCCTTCCGTTTATTCAGTTGAAGTTTTGCGCCCGTCCTGTCCACTTACCTTCGTCCTTGTTCTTTCGCGCAACCCTACGCTATGTGTTCGCCTAGGAAGAGCGATGGGCAGGTAATGAGGTTGTGGGATGCGGAGTCGGTGAAGGACGGATCCCAACATAAAACGAAACGATGTTTATTAACGTAGTAGCAGCAGCAGGGCAAGCATGCCGATGCTGCCCTTCGGAAGGTTAGAGAAACAAACATGAAACCAAGCTTGGTAGCTTGGGTTATATAGCCAGCAGTGGTGACGCAAGCCTCCGGTGAAACTGCGTGGCGCTGTCTTTTATTGGAAGCGTGTTGCAGCAAGTAGCTGTGTCACGCCGGGCTAATCAGTGACGAGACGGAGGCTGCGTAGGTCTGTGCGCAGTGGTCGCCACAAGGCTAAAGACCAATCACTGAGATTAAGAGGGGCTTTCCCTACGCTAAACACCATTTCAGCTTACCTGCAAGAGTGGCGGAGAGCTTTCCCCTTCCTTGGTATTGTTTCGCTTTCCGCACATCCCGATGCAGTCGCAGATAGCTACACCCAGGAAGGAGGCTAAGGACTCTATCACCCTCCCTCCTCCTTTCTCTGCTCCTCACAATCACATCATTCCTCGTTAACCTCACTTCCCTTTCCCACTCCTTGCTATACTATACTATACTATACTATACTATGCTATACTATACTATACTATGAGTGGCTATGGCGGGATTGCGCATTGCTGGTGCTTTACCCTCTCCCCTCTTTTTGCAGTAAAACAGCACCAGAGAAAACAGCGTCCCCCATTGTTTTCGCAGATGCTGTTCTACTGCAAGTATGACCCAACTAGCCCAAAAATGCGCCTTGACTCCCCTTTTTCTCACCGTCACTTTTACCACCCTTGCTATATATTGTATTATACATGGGTATGCTGTGCTTCCACTTCGCTTTGCAGAGCTGCGCCGAGTTTTGAGCGGTCGCCGAGCAGGGCTGGAACTCAAGCGTAAACAGCTCCGTTGTTTAAAAGTGCAGTATGATACAGGGGAGATTGCGCACTGCTAAGACATCTGCACCAAAGCTTGGTTTTGAGACATCAAAGTTTACTCTGGTTAGCGTGTTTGACTACAGAATGGCGAACACAATTATTTTACCATGACGTGGTATGAATTGTTGACACATGTGTCACTAGTCCTGCAAATTTAGTGGGCTTTTATTATCTAAATGGTGGTAACCTACTTGTTCACGGTGTGTAAATGACAACACAGATGGAATCCAAAAAAACGGCAGGAAGTGGAATCAGTTCCAGGAATCAGTTCCAGCCTTGAAGAAGACAAGTCCACTTGTCGAAACGTCGGCTTGAGCACCCACCCCCTGTTTATGGATTTTTTTCAACACAGACGGAATATCACGACAAAAGTGCATTGCGCTTTAGCTTGGTTCTTTGTCGTTTACCCGGCTCACTTAATTGGCCAGTAATCGTTAATGGGAATAAACTGGCCTGCTAAGATGCTGTCTTCTTCCGTATATTTTGCCTACTTAAGTAATCCTTGGTGATGCAGCCATCTGCGTGTTTGCTTTTGCAGTGAGAGTGCCCATACGCAGTTTCTACGCTGTAGCCACAATCATAAACTGAAACATGTGTGCCCACAATGCAATCGTGCTCTCTTTGCCTCTTATTGAGGCTACGGCCAGCTTCATCAACGCAAGATCGCTAGTATGACGAAGGGGTGACTCGCACAAAATATTTTGGCAATGAATAAAAAGATGACTGAATTTTTTTGAATAATTTGTTTTCATTTTGTTGGACGTTCACGCGTTGCGTACAGTTGCATGTGAGTAAAGCAGCATAAAAAATAAACTAGACTTTTCCACGTCATTTAATACCGCTGTCAGTGTTAGTTCAGACGCATATCACTATAATGGTTCAGTTGTCTGCTCAGCGCCATAGTCTTCTGTCCCCATCTGGTGTCCCTTTCCTTAAGTACCGATTTTGTACAATGTATTGCTGCTCTGAACGAATGAATGAGTGATAATAGTAATAATAACAACAATAATATCTGGGGTTTTACGTGCCAAAACCATGGTAGTTTATGAGGCGGGCCATAATGGAGAGCTCCGGTAATTTCAAATATATCTGGTTATCTTTAACGCGCGCTGTCATAGCACAGTACACGGGCCTCTATAATTTTCCGTCCATCGAAATGCGACTGCAGCCGCCTGTATTGAACCCGCGACTTTCGGGTCAGTAGCAGAACACCGTGACCACTGTACCACTGAGACGGACGAATGAATGAATGAATGAATGAATGAATGAATGAATGAATGAATGAATGAATGAATGAATGAAACTTTTGACTTCCTAGAAGGAAAAGAATCAGCCGCGCAAAAAGCTTTTGCCCTGAGCAGCTCGATGGAGCAGCGTCTCCCTGATTGGATAATAAGACAAGAAACACAGCTAAGCCATATTGCTTTGAGAAAGTGTTTGTATAATAAGATGAAAGGAGCCTGCTAGGCACCATGAAAATAACAACAATGCGCCTATGTTCTTTTCTGTAATCACTGTATCTAAAGCACCGTAGCATAGCCAGCAATTTATTGTGCAGGCGTTCGGACTGCATACGACGCCCGCGAACTGTGCACGATATCCAAAACTGGGGAAGTGTATGCAACGTGATGAAAAAAATCCTCCCTGATGACTGTTTATACTGCTTATACAAGCAATATAAGTAACTACAAGCAATATAAGTATAAGCAATAAAGGCAACTGTTTATACAAGCAATGTACAAGCTGTGGTTTTTTTTATCGTCGTAATTATTTGTCATTCGAGCATGAGTAGCTGAAACGGTTTCCATGAAATAGCGCCGCATCACGCATGCGTCGTACGTGGTTAACGGCGTGATTGAAGTTGAGAGAACCTCTCGTTGCAGGATTAGGCTTGACATTGTCGTGTTTTACAGGGCCCCGAGGACGAAGACAGCCGTTCTACGTTGCGGGGCCGGCCCGTGCCGAAACCGGGCGTCGCATCTCGTCGTGGCAGCTCGACCTGGCGATGGCCGGCCGCGCCGAGCTGGGCCGGAAGGCTGAGCAGGCTCGTCGGCAGGAGAGACTCGTCCGCCACACGGGCCTCCGGTAAGCACGCGTACGCTTCCGCTGAGCTACACTGGGGCGTCATCCTCTGTTGGATTTGATTTCTTCGATTGGTACGTTTGAAGAACGGTATACAGAAGTTATAAAGATGGGAAATAAATGACGAAAACATCGAAATAACACTCGGAAGACGCGACTGTTCCGATAAACAGTTTACTTGAGATATTTTTGAACAGTTCGCTGTATTTTTGGAGGATTGCCAGTGCGCGCCGTGACGTCAAGTATCCCCGCCGCGGAAGAAGGCTCCGCGCTCTCCTGTCCTGCTACTTCACTTTCGCTACTTCTCCTTTACACCCTACTCTCACCCTTCCACAAAGGCGCTGAGACGTGCCCCACTCTTTAGGGGCTTTACCCCCACCCCGCAGCGTTGTTCGGTGCCGGCGCCGTTCGTAGCGGTTCTAGGAACCGAGCTGTGCGGGTTGAGAGACGCGGGCACAGTACGCCCATTTCCGGGGACGTTAAACGTCACCTCCTTTAGTTCACGGCATGGCCGACAGACGCTGCAGTTTGTGAAAAACGCATCAAATTCATTATTCTCCCGCTAGTTCCTGTCTGAAATGAAGGTTGTGTGTACTGATTTCATTATACAATCTTTCAATTTGGTTAAAAATGTCGGCGACAAGGATTTCGTTCGGTATCCCTTTAAAGGGACACTAAAGAGCAAAACGATTTTTCTCATATTAGTAAAGTACTCTTTCACGATACCAAAAACACCACGCTTGGTGCGAGAAGACGCTTAGTAAGCGAGAAAACGCGCAAAAACAAAACGTGGGTGGCGACGCCACCTTGAAGTTTCCGCACCATTTGCCGTGACTTTTCATGTTTTGACGGCCCATACTAGGGATTACGTAGTTCCTGATTGGTAAAAATGAAGTACACTGTCCTCTGAAGGGGCCACAGAGTCAACATACCAAGTTTAGGGTAATTTTGTTGAGCCAATGGCGCCAAAATACGATAAATACACTTTGAAAACTGTGACGTCCCGCGGGGAGATTTCGGCGCGAAATTTCAAAATGAAACCTTGAATTTGATTTTCTCCTGTATTAATAAAGCTATGACCGCGAAATTAACGACATTACAGTTCTCAGAGCACAATCTATCGATCTAAACCGATTCATTGTTTCTCTTTAGTGTCCCTTTAAAGTCCATGGAGGGCGCCCGTACCTGAGCCCGTGCCACCACTCTGCGCTTTGCCATTTAACATCGCATTTAATGATGTACGCAACGTTCATACAGCACACTGAAAGAGAAACTGGTCCTTCAATATATGTCTTCTGCGTAGGACAGAGTTGTCGCACGAAATAGGTTTGAACGTCATATTCAAATAGTAATTTAAGAGTCCATGAACTGAATTATCGTTTCAAAACCACACTTTCAATGCATTATACTCAAGTACACATGAAATGTAAATAGTATAGGCGCTATCCAGCGTCAAAAAATACATTCTTAAATAGCTGAAATATTATATTCCGCCTCAACAACACGTCTTGCATATAAATATACTTTAAAGAAACATTTCTCGCGATTTTTATTGTCCTTTCAGGGATTGAACTCTTTAGAACGCAGTGGGGGCACAAGTAGCGTCGTTTAAGAGAGTTGACTGTTGGGCTAGTTGGTGTTGTTATGACCGGCAGTCGGTGGCGAAGCGCTGACCATGAGAATCGGCGGACGAGGCGTTCTCACACTGCTAGAACACCTGCATCCTTCCACGAAACGGAATTCCTGTGACGGCGAGTGACCAACAATGGGCAGAATCTCGGCCTCAAAAGTCTGGGACGGCAAAGCCGGAGACAATGGACCACCTGGGCTTGGCTTGGTGCGCTGCCGAAGCCACCTGACGGGTATGTTTGGACGGGAGTCTCCGCAACCCTTTTGCTGCCTTCGGGAAAACATCTGCATGGGCAAGCACGAGGAACCTATTGTCCTGCTTGTTGGTACGCTGCCGAAGCCACCTGACGGGTATGTTTGGACGGGAGTCTCCGCAACGCTTTTGCTGCCTTCGGGAAAAGATCTGCATGGGCAGGCACGAGGAACCTATTGTCCTGCTTCTCCCCACCTGCGTGCCGTCAACCGCCGGACTCTTGCCGCTTCAAGTGTGCCATGACCCCTCCGCGACAGTGAAATGGACTGTGCCATGGTGGGAGGTGACGTGTGTGTGATTGGTGGTCATCAAGAGGGAGGAGCCAGCCTGAGGGGTTAAAACGACGGTGCTGAGTGAGAAATGGGGCTCTGAGCCCTCGGTAACAGGCTCATCCAATTCGCTCGTCGCTGAACTCTTACCTTGTCACTATGTAATTGAGTGTTCAAAAGTGCCAGTAAACTTGTTATTGTTTTCCCATCTTGCTAGCATCAGTTCCTCAACCCGGAGACTCGACTACGCTACCAAACGAAGTCCGGGTACGACGCTGCCCTCTCGTAGCAACAGCATGGTTGTCGAGAAGGGACGGATACAAACACACCGGGCCCAACAGTGTTTAGACATGGGAACCATAGTTAAAAGCGCAACACCACACTACACAAGAGTGTTGTGTGTGGTCTGTTGTGTTGTGTGGTGTTGCGCTTTTAACGATGGTTCCCATGACAGCGTCGTTTAGTTGGTCGAAATGGAGGCTTCAGAACACTCGATGCTCGATCGTCTCACCTCCCAGCTGGCAGCGTGACCATCTGACGGTCACATGGTTACTTTTACTGCCCTGAAAGCCTTGTGAGGCTTTCTCGGGCTCTAGATTGCTCAGCGTCCTCCCCAAGCCTTGTCAGAGCGCGGTAGGAGCAGTCATTGTATTATTGGCGTTACGTGATAGTCACAGCTTTCATCATGATAAACCTATGTATGTTCGTGTATTATGAAATTGACCAACCAGCGATACTTAATTACTCCTGCCTCATGGCACCAGACTACACCGTATGCATATAAGTTTCCTGGTCTCATCACCTAATCTTTGAACAATCCTGAAGATATTGATTGGCTATATGAAATACGTGAGATTACTGGGTAGTAAACAGGAATTTGCATGCGCGTTCGCTTCATGAAAGCAATGTGCATTGTTAATTACTTAGCGAAATAAATTTCTTTGAAATAAGAAATATCACAATCTTATAGAGACCACGAACTCAATAGGTAGTTTTTGAATTTGTGTTCGGAAAGTGAAATATATTCATAGACGTAAAAAAATAAAATATTCTTCAGAAATATCGTATCGGTGTGGTTTTTGGATATCGATCGCCAGAGGTCCAGTTCTGCCCCTGTAGATATGTTCTACGGTAGGTGTTGCTTTTCATGCTTGTTCTAGATAGTGAAAGAGGCATTCTGTGTGGCATAATAGATAAGTTGCCATGCGAGTATAGAGAGGTTTCCGCAGGCAATGCGACGCAGTTCAAGCGAATCTGGCAGTCCCTTATGGAACATGTCAGCCACACCAGTAAATCTAGTTCATCCGGACGTACCAAATTTTTGTGTAAGCCATGTTAAGCCTTGAAATACACGAGTATAAAATATAAATTTGTGAATCGTTCATTGCTCACATTTGCCATGTATTTTTGATGCATCGCTGAAAGACGAACATGAAGAAACAGAAAACACAGGGCGAGTGCTCTCTCGCAACTGATAGATTTATTCTGAAAAGTCATTGAAAGACTCATTCAGAAAAGATTTGATTTTCTCATTGATGCGCATGGTTCTCGTTTGTATTCCTTTATTTTTTTTCTCCATATATAATCTGTTAGTTGCGAGACAGCGCTCGTCCTGTACTTTGCGTTTCTTCGTCTTTCTGCGCTCCATCACATGTCAATATTCCAACTAGCTTAACTCTCCATCCTTTCACATTTAGCAGTGTGCACATTAAGAAAAATTCTGTGCTCGTTTCACTTAGCACGTCCACTCACACCGTGGTAGCTCAAGGAGGCCGTACGCATGTTGCACAGGTATGGTTTACCACTGCCGTATACATATTGTATCTGTTGTGATCCCATTGCAGCGATGAATTACGTGTGGATCGTGTCATTGGCTCTGCGATGGTATAATAGCGTCCGAGTATTTCATTACGGTGACAGATGGACTAATAGGCATAACTGGTAGAACGGGCTGTCGAGCTCTCACCTGCAATTTTGCTGAATGGCACTGCGGACGGTGCCTCCATAGTAACGCCTAATGGTATCTTTCAATGTTCATTCCAAGGCACGTATTATGAAGAATATCGCTCCCAGTTAAACCACCCCATTCGCTTTCCCTTTCTTCTGAAAAGGTCAGCCTAGCATGTGACCCTGAACCCGACAGACGGGGCCGCTTGTTTGGCGGAAGGTTTTAATCGATGTGCGCTTCTTCGGGCGCTGTGCTAAAGGCACTGTGCATGTTTTCTCCCAATGCTCTTTTGCTGCTTCGGTATCTTCTTGTAATCTTTGTCTTTGTTACGATGTGTAAGTACTGCAGTCGCGCGTTGCTGTGGACCTGTTTTCAGAAGTTTAGGAGCTGAGATTAAATGGGACCCCAAGACATACCACCGTATGGTGACATGCTGGGCCGAACTTATGTGCTCCTTTTGTATCACGAGACGCTCTGCCCTAGCGCTTCCTTTCTTCCTGATATGCATGAGGGCAATACACAGGGTTTTAATTAGTCCGCAAACTTCTTTGCGTTAGTGATGTACCGGATGCCGTAGTCGTAAACGTGAGAGGCAAATCTAATGTATTCTACATCTCTACTAGTGTAAACATTCGGCAGCGGCCTAATACCGAGCGAGTGGCCTTTTAAATTGGTATTCCTCAAGGACACCAGGCGAAAACAAGCAAACGTGTCTATAATTGTGGTTGCACGAAGCGTCACAAGATGACGGTGCCGTCGTCCTGTAACCCGGTATTCCGTAAACCCCTTTGCGTATAACAGTATGCCGCAAAGGTAAAAACTTTTAATTAGTCGTCTTGCGCCCTACTGCAGAGGTGACCTCTATGCGGAGTGACGAAGAGAGCGTCCGGAGGACCAACAGGAGGCCGCCCTTCTCGCCAGAAACAGGCTCGGTCAACAGCCGGACATCTACGGCGCCCGCTTCGCCGCGGCCCTTGTCAGCTGATCAGGTGGGGAATGTCGCACACACCAGTGACCTCTATAGATCAGGACAAATCTTTACTTCTCGCGCACAAACAGATCTTTAGGTCGTTAAGTTCGGGAAAGCAAATCGCCGGACGTGCAGAAAAACGCTCTCCTGCATACAAAAGAACGCAGGCGTGGTAGAAGAATTTGGTCGATCCTTTCAGTAGTGAAAGACCAGTTTGGTGCAATACTTAAAGTTCTGTGCTAAGCGATTCGCGGTGCGATGGTGGTGTAGTGGGTCTAACAGCAGAACTAAGCGAACCGCAAACATTGTTTCTTTACACTGAGGCCGTGCGGATATTCGAAACTTCGTATATCCGATTCGAATAGTTCGGTGGTCGATTCGCAAAACAATTTTACTATTCGAAATATTCGAATACCGCAAAACTTCATAACGAGTATTGAAATCAGCACACATAATTACATACCTGTGCTAAATTGAGCTCACCTTGACGGAAAAATAAACAAATTAGTATCATTTACCACATCTCCCCCTCCCCCAAATGTGCCAATATTCAATCGTAGTGGCCACAGCATGATATTGTATATGAGGCCGAGCAGGTTGTAGCCATACAGGTTATACCGAATTAAAATGAAGTGGAGAGCCAACTGTAAAATTAAAAAGAAATACCTAAAAAGACATGACTGATCCGACCGTCATAGGAATCGGTATAACACGAAAGTGAAACGCATCTTCACAGAAGTTGCTGACTGTATTTGTGCATTGATATATGACGAGCTTGTACAATGTCTGTTGGTGTTTAGTAGCTATTGCTCCGTATGACGTGGACACACCCACCTTGACGCCTAGTGGCACATCTCCGTCCCGACAACTAACGCCAAGGATCATGATTTAACCCTTGTCGTAGCTGAAGTTGTTAACACATACCTGGACACAGCATATCGTGAATCCCGTGCAAAGGTGGCACCAACAAGCACATTATAAACACTAGTACTCGACATGCACTTCTTCAAAGCGCCGTCAATTCACGAGATAAACGGCAAGGTGTGCGCTCCCCAGCAGTAAGGTAACCTTCGCCTGTGATCATGCATATACTACCGCACTGCGCTTCAGGAACGCGAGAGGCGGAGGTTCGTAGCTTGAGCCGTGAACGCGCGAAGGCCTCCCGCTTACCGCTGGTGTCTTTCTCGCTCCACCAAGGCGCGACATTCGCCCGTCGGTATCGTTGCCTTTCTGCAGCGCTTATTGCAGCAGTTTTATTAGTCGGTACGCACTCGAAGCAGTAGGCGGCGGAGAAGCACCGTTGCTGCATGCGGAAGCTGCAGTACTCCGACAACGAGCCGTCGCACGTTAACACGAAGCGAAAGGCAAAGAACGTGACTGCGTCTAGGGCGCCTCTTCGATGCTAGAGCGCCAGCGTTCCTCGCTGGCATCGAGGCCGTCGAGCCTCGAGGCAACATAACTGCGCCGTCACCGAATCGCTCCCTATCGGCGCTCGTACTTCACTTGGTCATGGGCCCAATAGTACAACTGCAAAAGTCAGCAGTTGTACCATTCGTATTTAAGCATATTCAAAAACTATTGAATTCGCATTTGGTTTCCATTACTCGAATTATTTTCGACGGTGAATATTTCATATTCGCACACCCCTACATTTTATATATTAGGTTTTCCTTAGGAGGAAATAAGAAAGAGAAGGGGGGGAGTCGCGTTGGCTTTCTGGACAACTAGCAGGAGCAAGTGCCGATTTGCAGTTTCCCCATTCAAATACCTGCAGGCAACAGCAACGTTCGTGGTTACCGAGCCCTTCAGCCGATTTAAATTAAACGCGTTTAACAATACATCTTCACAGTCAGCGCAAGAGCGGACAAGGGACAAGAAAGGGAACAAAGACGAGCGCTGTCTTCCAACTGAGGGTTTATTTAAAAAACGCACATGTATATATATGTCATCATACCACGTCACGTGAGCGCTCACAAAATCGCGTAACTATCGTGAACAGGTTAAGCAGAAACCATTCGGCGGACATGAAGAAATACACAGTGAATGAACGTGCAGAAAGGCCACCGCAAAACATATCAGTGGTGTGGATCGTTGTTTACGCTGTCAAGAAAAGCCAGCTCTTTTGCGGTCAAGGCAAGTGAGGGCTTGCTGACGAAGTTACGCAGTTAACAATACATATACTGAGGTTAGCACTACAACCGCTAACCTACCACTCTGGGCAATGAAACGTGTTTCAAGACTGGAGTAGAAGAGAACTGTATTGGGTATTTTTTACTATTACAAACTATTTTTATACTAGAAGATTTACACAAATGGACGAGTATCGACGAATAAGTGGGTTCTGTCGTAACGTTAACACCTACCTGCCCAAGAATATATGTTACAATATCGTAAACTGCATCTATTAGATGACTTCGATATGACTAATGTGGCTCACAGGTCCCATGGATTTCTATGGTGTTTACGATATTCTTAGGAAACGTGTATTCATCAATTATCTATATATTTCAGAGCGCCGGATAACAGAATACTTTTTCCGCTAAAAAATTGTATTGTATGTAAATCATAGAGCACTTATTGTCATACGGCCTTCTTTCGCAGAGATCACGGAATTGTTAACGTAATACAATACATGCGTATAATTTTTACCACTGCCATTGCCTTTACTCAGGATGCGATAGCCTGCTTAAAAATTTCATTTTCTAGTAGGATTACATGGTTAAAAAACTGCAGCGTACCCCCACCAGGCTCGTACATAACCTATTACATGTTTTCATTATTTGTAATCAATTACGTTTTCGGTATTTTTGTAACCGATGGATTAGTTGTCTGACTCGGTAACGCTAGCTGTGTTTCCACGACATTTTGTGTTGCAGTTTATGACATATTGCCACAAGGGACGCGAAAGGTGATATATAGATTGACAGTAACTTGTACAACTGCACGCAATATGGCAAATTTCACACACAAGCTTAGGCGTTCCTTAACTGTCTTTTCAATGCTTAGCGAACCTTTGTCACTTTGAGCGTTTCTTTCTTTCTATCTATCTATCTATCTATCTATCTATCTATCTATCTATCTATCTATCTATCTATCTATCTATCTATCTATCTATCTATCTATCTATCTATCTATCTATCTATCTATCTATCTATCTATCTATCTATCTATCTATCTATCTATCCGCCTACGTCGAGGGGCTCTCGTGGTTGCCTCCTTAACATGGTGTATACCGAAATTGGCATTGAAGGGTAAGAGGATCTGACGGATATGACTATCTGGTCATGACATGAATAGCATGAAAATCCTGTCGCATACGTCGTCAAACCCTTTTTTCCAGACACATGTGGCACATACCCGTTTACCACGGGCTGCGGTGTCTGGGTATGCGCCACAGGTGATATACAGTTTATAGACGTCAGGCTCTGGAGTTTCCAAGACGCGTGGCGCCACCTGTCGGAGAAGTATTGGGTAGTTCGAAGGCCGACTTCCCCGCACAGTTTGCTGTGGGACCAGGTGCAGCTAACGAGTGAGAAACAACGATTGAGCTTATTATGGCATGTGTTTGCGCATTTAACACTCAGAAAGAGAGCTGTGAATTTCTCTCCGCTAGTCGGACGCGCCAATGAACCGTCGTGAAGTGCTTGCTGGATCACTTGCCAGAACGACAGCGAAAACAACAGCAGACGAGACCGCTCCGCACGCTACGAAGAATCCGCAATCGACGCTACTGCTACGTCGTGAATTGCCACGGACGTAAAAGACTGAATAACAGCTTTCAGTTTTACCGATTTCTATAGTTGTCGTACGAAGAAGAAAGGCGAGAGCGCTGGATACGGGCCGTTGCGAGCGTGTTGGGTAAGCGAGGTACCTGCGTTCTCCAGAGCCGGTAGCATGAGAAAGTTTCGTAATGTGGCTCTGCTGTTGTTTTGCGTAGCCCTGACGGAGATCCGTGGTAACCTTGACTATGAAGCTCAGCAGAGGCTCTGACCGCGGTGCCTGCCGTGTAACACGAAGTGAGCAGCTAGAGGCAGAGTGAAGATATGCAGATCGCGACAACCTATACTCAGAGTTGATCGTCACCACACAGCATCGCGGACGTACTTTTTGAAGGCTCAGAGTTCTGGTTCTAACTAGCTAACACGTCATACAAGTAAATCACAAAGTGCTAGTCGTGACCGCCTTCAGGCTTGCTTTGCCTGTGGCCTCCCCGGTTGCCGTGGCTATCTCGGAGGCCACGGTTTTGCATTTGGTTGCACCCCGCGAAAGTGGACACGCACGTATCCCCATTTACAGTATATACAAACGGAAGACGACCATCAAGAGAGCACTCGAGGATAGCTACTTAATAAAATCGTCCAATGCACAGGAAGCGAGAGATGAATTAAGGGAGAATACTAGTGAAAAGGTGAAAATCGCCGGGGCCATTCGTCCTTAATAAAGCGAGTTTTGTACCACTGATCGTAAGATACATAGCTAAGTAAATTGATCGTGTATGTACTTCACCGCTTTGGCATTACGTATATACCCGATCTTAACACATTTAGGCGCTAGAGAACGGATGTCGAAGGGCTTGCCACGAACTCGATGCCGTGTGATGCTCGCTTGTACTTGCGAGTTGCAGCGCGCCGGAATAACTAAAACTTCTTTTGCATTGTACTCGCAGTTCGCTTTGATCAGCCTCCTTTGTTTCTGAAGCGTGGATTGACGGAAGAGGCTTTCCAGGTCCTTGATATTCAGGAAATCGCGCCTCGACACCAACGAAAGAGGGGGGTGGGGAGGTTATATTGTGGCCTATGCACATTCGCTTGCAGACGGCTCTCTTTATACTACCCAGTTAGCACCAGGGCTGCATTGAGGGCGCTGGTGGCGGTGTTTTTCGCAGCGCCGCCTGGGCAGAGTCTTACGTCTATATCTACTCATGAATGACGAGAACAGGCATTGGTAATTTATATGCGACATTGTTAAGAAAGACCTACATCGGTAGCGTAGACGCGTCGAATGCATGACATAAAAATTAGGCTCCCAGCAGGAATCAAACCCAAGCATTCTGCGTGGCAGTCAGGCATTCTACCACAGATCCACGCCAGGTCTAGAAACTGCTTTGTAAAAACACCCTATGCAGGCGTAATGTTGGTGCAACGTCAATTATGGTTGTGGTGCTGGCTATCTAATTTTATAACAAAGCAATAAACACTACATGGTATGCACTCCTACGATAGAGATATCATGTCAGGTTAACGTTCGTGGTTCCAGTGTTGGCTCGGCTTATATAGCAGTCTAATAAACATTACATTTGTATTCCTATCATTCATCAAGCTATATTCAAGCGTTGCTCGACCCCGGAGGAATGCACCAACGAAAGTTAGGTATGATATTGACATCATTGCACCGTGAAGTGCTCTTCGTTTCGATAATACTGACATATGTGCTCTAAAGTGAATGCTGACGTTACGTCAGACCATAAGTTACCCTTTAAAGGAAATGTTGTCGACGTGCCTGGTAAGCCCGTGATGTGCGCACATCTACTACACTTACAAAACACGTCGATCCACTTCGTAACGCTTGGCTCAAAGCCAACAAATGCAGCATAAAACTACTCTCTGAATGCTTCGCATGAAACCGATTCTCACAAGGCGTGGGATCTGCCGAATTTTTTGTAAAAGTTTCTTTCGAGGAGCATCATAATTTTTACAGTGTAGAAGAAGGTGCTCTATGTCTTGTTCAGCTTCTGTTCCTTCCTCGTGTCGGTGTTTCAAGAACTGTCTCGTGACAGCACAATTTGTTCGCTCATTCGCATGAATAACTGTATACAGGATGCTAATGAGAAGTACGTAACAGACAATGCCAAAGAACCTTGGCATTATTGTCTGTTAGGAAACTTTTCCTTGGTATTATTGTGTGTAAGTTATCACTAATATTGTGTCTAACAAAGAAAAGCGAGCCCTTAAAAGTCATCTTCCTTTTTGTATACAGGAGGTGCAGCTTTTAGCGTTCGTATTCGGTGACAACTGCAGTAGCATGCGCGCTGTCGCGGAATGCTTCAACTTCATGGTTGAGCATGTTTCGACAGCAAACCTCTGTAATTGTTTCCACGTCCTAATGACATGTCAAGGGGCCATTGCTGCCGGCATCGCTATCGGGAGCTCGCTATGGTTTATAATAATAATATCTGGGGTTTAACGTCCCAAAACCACAATAATATTATGAGAGACGCCGTAGCGGAGGGCTCCGGAAATTTCGACCACCTGGGGTTCTTTAACGTGAACCTAAATCTAAGTACACGGGCCTCGAGCATTTTCGCGTTCATCGAAAATGCAGCTGCCGCGGCCGGGATTCGATACCGCGACCTTCGGGTAAGCAGTCGCGCGCCATAACCACTAGACCACCATGGCGGGGCTATGATTTCGATTTTCCCGTTGAAATTCGATACTTCGCGACTGTTCTTCTGCGCATTCACCGTTCGTCCGTCGGTGATTTCGTCGTTTGTGAAAGTTCGTTGCGCCCTGAAAGGACAAGGCGCGGAAACTATGGATGCAGGCATCTTCCGACTCCGCATAAACGTGTCTGCATCGTGTTACGATGAGTCGCTACAGAAGTCACATCGCTGCCTCGTTCATCCCACGAACTGCCAAATACTGGAACGGCCCTTCTACTGACATTGCCGCCATTACCAGCCCGTCCTTACCAGCCCGTCCTTTCATCAATATATGAAATTAACTAACGTGTAAACCATGTGCAGAATTGTAAACCCACCACTTACGTAATGTCTCCTTCGGGAGGCCCTTAAGGTAATAAACTGAACTGAGCTGAAGTGTAACTTCAAATTTGTCTGTTTTGTGCGACCACCTAGTGCATGTGGTTGAGTCCTATTTGTTACTTGAAAGCCTGCACAAGCAGCGTAACAGTTACTAAACAAGGCTGTGGATCCCGAGGCCCCTGGTGCAATACACCGTGATAAGGTTGGTTTGTGAACACTGGCGTCTGTATTAGGAGTGAGCCGTTCAATGCACAGCCAATGAAACTAACAGACGATTAAGCTGAGGAAATCAGAGGATACATTACTTGTTTCAAAGTGTAGTGTAATGATAATGACTTAAATTTAAATTAATTAATTCAAGTGGACGAAAAAGCACCCTCTCCATCGGTGGGATCCGAACCTACGTCCTTTGAAATACGCTTATTTTTAAGCTCGTGGGTTTGATTTCTTCATTTTAATTAAACTTGAACTCCTTTCAATTTAGGTCACAATCGTTACAATACTGCTGCAAAACAACAGATAATGTCCCCTATGCTTTCATTGGCTTAACTGTCTGTTGGTTTTACGGTTGCATCTAAAGTGAGTGAGTATGGACTTTATTTAGGTCCCGAGGAAGAAGAAAGCGGGGCCGGATGCCTCGCCAATCAATCCGGCAGCTCCACGCAGGTAGGGGCCGGTCGAGAGAGTCCTTAGGCGACGGCCCGGGCCCTCTGGATAGCCTTGAGCTGAGCGATCAGCTCTGTGCTTCTAAACGCTCTGTCCCTGGTGGACTGGCCAGGAAAGTCCGTGCCCGTGTTGGCAGGGCACAGCCAGAGCATGTGCTCGAACTTGTTGTATTCGTTTTGTCTAAAAAAAGAAACGAACTCCTCGAACCTGCCTTTCGTACCCTTCAATTCGACGTAATTGATTGTCAGACACTGTTCTGGTGCGAGTATGGCAAATAAATGCTTGGCACATAGAAATGGAACGAAAGTAATGTAAGCTTTGTTGATTGTTTTTAGCAATTACGCAAATACATTCACTACATACTCATTGGTGGTTGCAATCAATTACATTTTTTACTAAAGAATATGTATACGTGTAATAGGTTGCATTTTTTCTTTCTCTAACGTGTACACATCTGAGTTCTTGACGTAAAACGACAACTTCAGTGCTTTCAATTATTTCCTTTTTTCCCCCCAGGAAGAGGACATATTTCGTCTGTCGGACCTCTTCTTGGCAGGCTCCCGAGCTCAATCGGCACCGACGGAGGCTTCCCGGCATGCCTCACGAGGGGGTTCAACCACTGGTGTCAGTCCTGGCCTGAACGAGGTACGTAAATTAATAAAAAAGTCATAGTTGGGCGAAGCAATGAACCAGCAACAGCAACAATTCAGAATAATATACGAGGTAAGGCTATCAGCTAACTTTATGAGGGACCGTTGTGGCTTAACTCTAAAAAAAAACGCCGGCATAAGGGAATAGGCCGCTCCAGGGAGCCAAGTGGTTTTCGTGCTGATTTTCGCTTCAACACGAAGTGAGATAGTCGAGATAGCGTGCGCGATGATTAAAGTTTGCAGTCGCTGCCTGAGCGACACAACTCCCCCTCGATGCTCCTTCGCCCGACGGAGCCAGCCGGCGTCTTTCATCTCTGCTTGAGCCTTCGCAAGCGTTCGCTCGTACATAGAGAACATACGACGCGTGCGGCGATGTTATCGATATGGACTTTACACGGAACACAACGACGACGGCAAAAGTGCGCCTGGAGTGCCCATATAATTTCCATCGCAATAAAACAAACAGCATACGTTTAATACAACAGTAGAGGCTGATGACCTCTTCGAGAGCGGGAATTCGACGCGTCTTCAAGAGTTGGTATTGCTGTATCAGGCATTACCTGTACAGGCCAATGTGCGTTGTCACGAAAGCATGAACAAACGAATTGTTCTCGCCGAGTTACTTCTCGAGGTAACATCATTTTATAAACGCTATTTTTGCTGCAGGGGGTATCAACGTGATATCAGTGTACGTCATTTTGTTGTAGAATTCGGTGCTTCTATTGTGCTTCCAGAGATAAGCAGGTCAAAATGAAGCGCAGCTTTTTACAGTGCTGGTTGTACAATGAAATAATGACCTCGATGATATCAGTCTATACCCCCTAATATATGTTTTGTACAAATTAGCAAAGCAGTGGTGCTTTCGTTTCAGTAAGAGCCGCCGAGCTCAACGGCTGTGCTTCTGGGTACTGCCAGCGCTGGATCCAGTGACAGGAACCGCAAAATATGTGATAGCCTCCGTGCTGTGAAGCCACCTATTGAACTTGTTCGTGACCAATGCAAGTTGAAAGCTGCGCGCCAGTCAAATAACCTGTATAGTTTCGCTTTCGTTGTCTGCTGCGTTTCACCTAAAATAGCAGCATGTTATTTCGCGTGCACCCTGCAATACATTTTGGTCGATTGTAAGTTTTTATAAATATCCATTTTATAAGGCCTGAAGGATTACAAATTTAGGCGCTTTCCGCGAGGTCACGGTTGCTGAGATAGAGGAAGCTATATGTCATCACTCAGTGGTAAAATACGAAGTCAAGTGAGTACGCTAACGTCTGTGCAATTTTCGTTTTTGTGAGCATGATCACACATGGCCGGACTGCACTCTAAGCCAAAAATGGAAAAAAGGAGAGTAACTGCGGGTTTTAGTCCTAAAGACCAACTGTTACTCCCCAAAAAGACCAACTGGAACAAGATGGCTGACATGGCTCAAGTTGGGGGAGTAAGCGTTTAGGGTTAGGTTGGAAGGGAGCAACAGAAGGACGAACGGCAACAGTTTCTCTCGGCGCGCAACCGCTGCTCTCCTGCAGGACGCACCCAGTATCGGTCGATGCATGGCCACATTTTCTTGCGGGTTGGCATAAGGAAACTAGTTTTTGTAAACTGAACAGAGAGATACGCACGCTAATAGGGACATTTGGCTTGTACGTAAACTTTTTAATGTTACCGTGTTACCGGAACACATATGTTTTAGAAAGGTTTTACCTCCCCGTACGTAAACGGATACCTTTACGTTTGAATAAACCATGAAATGTTGATGATAACGGCATTTAAATTATATTTAATTTATATAAGATTGTATAACCGCTGCAGAAATATCTCGAGGGATTTTTAGCGTAGAATACCGGGTTATCCGACGATGGTGTCGCCATCTTGTGACGCTTCGTGCAACCATAGTCGTGGACACGTTTGTTTTCGCCTAGTGTTTTAGAGGTAAAAAATGATTGAAAAGGTAACTAATTCGTAATAATGCCGCGGCAAGGCATTTACACCAGAAGTGGAACGCACGATGTTTCTGAAATAACAATTTTTTGCTTGCCTGCTTCATCTTGTTCCCGCTAGATGGCGTCACCTATCCAGCCTGTCGGAGTATTTATGTCAAGGCTTCTGACGTTTCTACCGCTTCGGTATTCTAATTCTAGGTCACTCTAGTGACTCTAGCCGCTGAAACAAAGTGATCGCAATTACCGCTCGCACTTCGGCTTATTTTTACTCGGCGGCTGGAGCCTCGGCAAAGCGGGTATCGCGAGTAGCCGCGAACGAATGTGGATTTTCGAGATAGGGCCGTAAACGTAAAGCTAATCCGGAGAGTAGTTCACGTTCCGTAAGGGCCCGCGTATGCGCAGATTCGTTCCGGCAACTCGTAACACGGTAACGTAAAGCTAAAAGCCCACAATACAAGCTAAAATCGCCCAATAAAAGGCATGGTTGCACTAGAACGCCAGCACCTGAAGCTGTTGTCGTCGCAAGTCAAATGGCGTGTTTGCGTATAACAGTTGGCATAAATATATAGCCTGAGAGTGTGGCAATAAAATGCGAAGCTTCGCGAGACTCCGTGTATACTTCGCGACAAACAAGCGGTTGAGAGAAGTACACAGTTGATAGACTTTACATTTTCGGTTTTATGCTGACAACGAGACTGACAGCGAGCTAACGCCGCTGCCTCCCCTACCCCCTCATCTCTACCTTGTCACTGGCTGATTTTGCCGGGAGGACAGTTATCGCAATCGGGTCCGGTAGTTTGAATTTGTGTTTAATCTCAGAGCAAACGGACGTTATCAGCTCGGGCGGTGTTGTATTTTCAAAGGGGAGGCGACTCTTCCGCAAAAAATATTATTATTAATATTGATATTAATAATAACAATGATAATAAAGAAGAAGAAAACACACCTCCGGGCAAAAAAGAAAAAAAGAAAAAAAAACTGGCCTTTTAGCTAGTGCAAAGGGAGCACGGCAAAACCTGTGTTTTCGTGAGAGACTCATTGCCTTGACGTTTTCAGATGTATACATTGTTACCTTCTATTCTCTTTCGAACATCACCACTGGTTCTGCACGCCTATACTCATTTCACTAACATGTCAGAACGCGCAACGACCCGTCGGTACCTACATAACCCCGTTTCCTTTCAGACGGCGCCGTAGCGTTTGGTGGCGCAGTGGTTAGCGTGCGCGCATGGTGATTAAGTGGTCGCGAGTTCGAATCCTGTGTGTTTGTTGCAAATTTTCTGAAATTTCTTTCTGAACGAGATGTCTGGGTATAATTTGTACATCCAAACAAATATGTGTATAAACCTCAATGTGCTCTAGAAGTCAATCAAAAACGAATTTTTTTTTTGGCCCAAGAAGAAACTAAGGAGTAACGGGAAGGAGCATCCGTTGCTCCCTTGAGGAGCATCAGAAAGGAGTAACAGTTGGTCCTCAAGGAGAGCAACGGTTCGTCCCCTTGCCGTTGCTCCTTTTAGGAGAGTAATGGGAGTGGCAAAGCACTTGCTCCCTCAAAGGAGGAACCCCTATACCCCCGTTCCTCTCTTTTGGCTTAGAGTGTGGGGAGGAGCGCCGGCGTTCCAAGGAACGCCTGCGCGTCTCTTCAGTCCGGCCATGAGAGTTAGGGAAAAAAAAACTTGTGCGGAATCTCCTTTAGGAGCTAAGTGATGCGTAATAAGCGTTGCGTTTTATTGTAGGTAGTGACTGTCTCTGGAACTCCGTTTTCGGGCGGCACCGGCTTGACGTCTTTCATCTTCCCTCCAGCACTCCTCAGCGTTTCGAACACTGTCCCATGGCTCGCGCATCCTGCCGCCACCAAAATGCGTGATTGGCATCAAGAATTGTCAAAGTTTGAATTTTCCTGACCTGTGAAGTCCTACCTGAAGGCTTTGCATCTTGTCCCGCAGAGGGCTTTCATTCCACTTCCACGAAAGTCGTCGAAGCCTTCACAGAGAGTGCTACCTTGCTACGTTTGTTCTGCAGCGCGGGTGCAGTGCAATAATTTAGGTCACATTTTGCCTTAATTTACGTCAATTTGTGTTCACATTTTGCAAGCATCGATGCGTAGCGCAGTAGAATAAACAAACAAAAAAAAAACGTGTGGCTGTTCCACTACTGTGAAACCTGTGAAGTAAAGCGTTGCCTAATGGCTAAGACACTTACCTTCAGAACATGAAGGCCCCTGTTCAAACCCAAGCCCCACGTAGCGAAAACTTATTTCCTGCTATTTCTTTATGGCGGCGATCGTCTCATGCGACAGACAGACGGACGAACGGAAAGTTCCTTCGTTGAGTGGGGATAGGAATGCTTACCCATTTAAAACCTTTGTGGGGATTTGAAACGTTCCGCATGCACCTAGAGCGTCAAAGAGAAGAAAACTAATTTAAGGGTTACGGCGAGGCAACAGTGCCAATAGCGCTGAGATATCTTGATATGCCATGATTTCATTTCCTGTTTGTTATTGACGTTTTGTACATCACAGATCATTGTGTTTATTTCAGTATTTCTATATTTTGCTCACTACACAGCTACTGTTCTTATGCCTATATACAGCCATGTCGCATCCATCAGTACAAATTTGTGACTCTACAGAAAGCTCTTTAGCATTTAAATGGTAACGTGTAGCCCGGCGCCAGAAAGCTGAATTAACCATAAAATGCATATAATTAGCAGTGCATGAAAATTTGAAATTAGGGAAAGATGGAACATGACACAAAAATTAAAGAAAAAGCAAAGCTTAATATTTGTATACCTTAATGCACGAGTACAATAAACGGGAAACAACTCTAAATTACGATCACCTATATTGTTTCGCAAGGATATGAAACTGGAAGTGACCCCTGACTTAGGTGTCTGGTAGTGGCATGCGCACCTCGCTGTTGGTGTATCTGGTGCATTCCTTGGGTTAGTTCTGCGTTTCGTCGCTCCGCCGAAGCAGATCTCAGGGGCCGCGTTGAAAGAAGCAGGCTGTGTTCAGATAAGAACGTCGGGGCACCCCCTATTTTTCGCTGAAAAAAATATTTTGCTGTTCGAGTCCCCAGGGCCACGAAAGCATTCTTAGTTCTGTGAATGAATGAAGGAATAAATTTTATTAAAAGTCCGGCAGTTTCCTTCGGGCGAGGCGGGGGGAATAGGGGATTAACCCCTGTCCCGTCCCACCCTCCGTCGACGATGATGGCGTCAGGTGACGGCTCGAAGTCCTTGGAGCCGGGCGGTATCTTCGGCTTGCCTTGGTCAAAAAGATTCGGAAGTCTCCACTCAGCAGAGCCGCTTTTTGCGAATTGCGCGAAAATGGGATTTTGACGAGGTCCTACAAAATAACTATTGCAGCTTTCAGTTTCAAAATTTTTCTTGGCATATTACGAGTATTGTGTGTTTACAAAACCTTTTTGACTTGCAGTGTTGATGCCCGTATTTTATGAAAAAGAATCGCAAATACGGCACATTGCTCAATAATGCTCTAGTTTCACATTTTTTTTGCTTCATGTCTAAATACTCGGAATTTCCCGGAGTGTTGCCACACATTAGTTTAAAAATTGTGCTAGATATGATTGCCACGAATGATGTTCAGCGCAAACGGAAAATGGCCTAAATGAAGGGATGTCTCCAAAAATGCAATACTTGGAAATGCAAATAAAAAATAAAAGACATCTTTGATTTTCTTTAAACTCCTCAGAATTAAAGCCTAGTGCGTGTTCTAACTCAATCTCAGTCGAAGATAAAGTTGTTGAGCGTGTGAGTAAACAACTTTCCAAACCTACCAATGACCTATCCTAGTCTTCCTCATCCCTTAATTCTCAGAACGCCCCTCTATCGCCCAGGCTCACTCGTTCAGGTAGGACGCATACGACGAAAAAGTAGGTTGCTGCAAGGGGTGGCGGCAATTCGTTCTCTGTACCGGTGCTTTATACTAACATCCGCAGCCTTTAAAATAAAAAAGACAGCCTCAATGCTCTAATAAATGTTTCAGAAGCAGATATTGTTATATTAAGTGAAACCTGGTTGTCAAGTAAAATAAACAATGATGAGTTGTTTCGCTGTAACAAAAAGTTTGTTGCATACCGACATGACCGTGCTGACAAGATTGGTGTTGGTGTATTGATTGCAGTAAACAAAAATTTCGAGTGTTTTCAAATTCCAACTACTAGTGGTTTCGAAATAATATGGTGTTGTATAACAGTACAGTTCAAAAAACTAATTATCCGAGCATGTTATCGTTCCCCATGCTGCGCGAGTGGTTTTTCTGAAGAACTACACGACGCCTCGAATGAAATTTTTGTTAAGTATCCTGAAGCACCTATTTTTCTTGCTGGCGATTTTAATTTTCCACACATGAAGTGCACGGAATCATCCTTGTCTTCCAATACGTTGTCCACAGAGGCAACCGGTTTTACTAACGTCTGCATGGATTTTAACATATCCCAACTGGTCATTCAACCAACACGTGTGACGTCCAGCTCAGCATCTCGGCTCGATTTGATACTAAAGTCAGCTGCTGATATCACTTCATCTATAGTGCACTCACCCGGTTTAAGCGATCATGATGTACTTCATTTTACCATCTCCCTTTCCACACCCTCAGTACGTAAACGACAAAAACGAATAAAAGACTATTACAAAGCCGATTATCATGCTATAAATGTTAGTCTTTGCGCTTTCCTCGATCAATTCAGATTAGATTGCGCACATAAAACTGTCGAAGCACTCTGGCAGGCATTCAAAACAAAGGTCGCTGAATTAAGTAACCAATATGTCCCCTTAAGAACTATATACACAGATTCGAACGCGCCCTGGTATTCTAGTTACCTTAAAGTATTATCAAATAAAAAATTGCGGCTATTTCGTGCCGCAAAAATAATGCAAACCCCTGAACTCTGGTCCGCATATAAAGCAGCATCCTACTCTGAGGCTATCAAGTGTGCTAAACACCATTTCTTTTACTCTACGCTTCCCGCTTTATTAAAAACGAACCCAAAGCAATTTTGGAACACAGTTAAACCCAAAGATGAAATAACGTTGTGCCTGGTCGATGAATTCGCTAATCCTGTTCCTAAACATCATTGCGCCTCGTTACTTAATGAAACATTTGCTTCCTCTTTCACCGTCTCAACAGTATCGATCGCCCGTACATGCACGATGCTCCCGTCGATCCTCTTGCATTCGACGCAACCGGCATTGCAACGATTATTAACAACTTGAAACGTTCGTCCTCTTGCGGAATTGACACCATTAACTCCAAATTCCTTCAGAATACGAAAGAACGGCAGGAAGTGGAAGATGGAGGCTTGCGATGAAAAAATCCGTAAACAGGGGGTGGGTGCTCGAGCCGACGTTTCGACAAATAGACTTGTCTTTTTCAAGGCTGGAACTGATTTCCTTAGCTATCGTGTATATATGCTTCGTGCCCTCTCCAAAGTGGGGGTGGGGGGAGACGTCGCGGTGACGAACTGTGTGAGTCATAAGAAAGGCGAAAAAAGCGGGGAGGGGGGAGGGAGGGTGTACGTTTCGCTGAACGATTGTGAGTGGAAGCACGTGGCATTTTAACAATAGTAGGTTCCAAATTTCTAGAAGAAGGGCTTAACTCTCGTTGGTTTTCTTTGTGTATGTACCATAACGAATAGATTCAAGAGCCCCCTTAGAAACGTTAATGGGTACCTGCTGGCTGGAGTGTATTGAACTTGTGAATAAGGCATGATTCTGTATATTTTCTCTTCCTTGGGGACAGGAAGTTTGACTGAAGTATGTAAAGTTTGAGATCTTCGAAATTGTGACCTGCTACATTAAAATGCTGTGCCACTGTTTTGGGTAACTTCTTCGCCGTGTCCGCGCGATGCCCGTTTAATCTAACCTTAACACGTTGTCCCGTTTCGCCAATGTACCGTTTTTGTCAATATGAACATTTGATCATATAGGTAACGTTTGAACTAGTGCAGGTAAAACTAGATTTTATATGATGGACGTAATCACTTCCAGTGCTTTTAACTATAACGTCATCTTGAAGGTGTTTACATGTCTTACATCTTGGACGAGAGCAAGGTGTTATGTAGGCAGTAGAATGAGGGTTTACTTTGCATGCACTAACATATCCTTAAAATTCATATTGCTGCGCTACACGACCTTTGGTACTCCGGGAAACGCTTTTTTAAAGCGCTCGTTGCTTGCCAGTATTGGGTAATACTTACGGAGGATATTATTTATGTTTGTTTGCGCATTTGAGTATTTGGTTATAAATGTTGGCGGCTGGTTGGGCTGTGCTACGGAGGCCCTTTGAGCTAGTGATGATTTCCTATCTAGTTGACATGCTTCGTTGAAGACCTTGTTTAGAGCATCATGTGGGTAATTCCTTTTAACTAATGTTTCCTTTAGGTTGCTTAAGTGGTGAACGTAGTCGCTGTCATCGCTGCAGATCCTTCTTATACGCCTCGCCTGTCCTACAAATATCCCTTGTTTGCAGTGCCGCGGGTGATGACTAGTGTAATCTAGGTATTGCTGGCTGTCTGTTGGTTTTATATAAAGCGTCGTCTTTAAAGCAGGAAAATTAAAGACGACAAATGGCACCCGTCACAAATATTTTTGATTTGTGACGTGTGCTTTTTTAACACTTCACATTGATCAAACATAGGGGAACATTCACAATCACGGCAGTGAATTCCAATGTGGCCCTGGATTGCTTTGTGAACATTAGCACCAGTCACAAATCACTCGAGAAATAATAGAAGCGCATTGTATAGCGAGAGCTGGCATCACATGTATCAGCGCTCCCCCCTTGGCTTTATCTGAACATGAAGTGGCCTTTCCTAATCAGGGAAACCGTCTACGAATCTGTGGTGTGTGACGGTGCAATGGTGTGTCTAATCTTGGCGTTGCGTTAGGCTGTTTTGTATGTTTGCGCAAGTCTACATATTTGATGCATTTTTACAATGAAGCCCAGTTGGAAGTTAGCGCTCTGTCCTTTTGTGTCGATCTGCCATGCCGTTTCCTCTTCCCCGCAATGCGCTATACCAGTTCAAGTAGCTTAGTCTACCGTATGCCGTCGTCGTCCTGGTCAAAGCAGCAGTAGTAGACACGCAGGTCACGTGACCAGGGGGGGGGGGGGGGGGGCGTTAAATAAAGAATTAGGCTGAATGATGATGATGACTATTATGCTCGCAATTAGACTAAGCTGTATTAGCCTACCCTCTCAAACTCGCGCGCTTACAGCTTCGCTGTCTGACGGTTTTCACGGCGTGGAACTGGCTGATATCTCTATTCATTTCTCCACTGATCTGACAGGCCCACGACTTGTCCAGCGGCAACGAGGGAAACATATCTCGGTCTTCGTCGACTGAACCGTCCACGGTGCTCTACATGGATGCCGGTGAGAAATGCACACACTTCTACAGAAACGCATGACCGGGCTAAACATTACGTACAGTGTCACACGGTGCAACGTGAACACTGGACGAGATGTTGAGAAACCGAGTTCGCCGTTCATTAGCGCACAAACCTGCCAAAGCCATAATGCGTTTCGACGAGAGTGCGAACTCGTGTAATGCTCTTTCTTTTTTTGTTTGAACGCATGCAGCGCAGCGACATTGTCGCCGGAACCCTTGCTTCGGAAGGGAGGGCATAAAGCTTCCTAAAAAAATAAATGTACAGTCTTGCGGTTATCCAAATCTCCTGATAAGGAATTTTATGCAGCACTATGTAGTCGTCCTTCATGATGTTGTTCTCCTCTCATTCCTTTGTCTCGTCTTTTTTTCTTCTTCCTGACCCGCTTTTACTTCAATCGCTTGCGTAGTGGCAAACATGAAACTTGCATCCGGTATACTCTCCGTGCCTTTCCTGTCTTGCTTTCTTGTGATCGCGTTCGTTAAAAGGGACCCTCAGCCACTCAGAGAGAGAATGGCGTCTTTTTCGCCTTCACTACGGGCGCTATGCCTTCCTTGTGAGCACTAAGTTCTGAGCCTATCAGGATTTCGCGCTATTCGGCTTCACGCTGTTATCTCAGCTTGCGCAGTCGAAAGCGCACAAAACCAAGTGAATGCAGTTGATCGCGCATGATAGTCATGCGAGACAAGGCACAATCGGCATGCGTCTGCGTGGCAAAGCAGTGTAGGAGACGATTACCAGCTGATATCCTTCGTATATAGACCAATCGACAGCTTATTTCCTCATGACGTCATGTGAAGGGACTTCTGAAATCCCGAATTGTGCCGAAAAGCCTGGAATCGCCAGGAGAGAATAACGCGCTCGTCCTTTCTGTATTCAGAGGTTGTTTAGGTACGCTTTCAGGAAACCTGTAGTTTTATCTAACTCTGCGTTAAACTACCGTTTTCCTCTTGCTTTCACAATTAGCCATTCTTTTTCAGAGTGCGCGTAAAACTTCGACTGCAGCGAAAGAAAACGTGTGCTTGTCGCTTCGTTTCTCTGGCGTCTTGCGCTCTCAGTCTTCAGTTAAGTGAGCTCTAACTTAAATTTTACGTTGGCGCTGCTTGCCTCAGTATGACCAACCAATTAGCTCAAATCTGCACTCTGCTAACCGGTCTTCCTTTGCTTGCTTGCAGCTACTATTAGCTCATCCTGCGGTCAAAGAGGCCCGCGAATTTTTTCCCGGAGATTGTGAGTGAACGTTGCCTATTTATAGACAAGGCTCATGGGAACCTGTGAATATATACTTACTGGTGCTTACCGGCATTATTCGTCCTCGACAAATCCGAATCGCCGACGAATCCGAAGGTCGCAGGTTCGGTCCCTACCAGTCCCTGCAAGTTGTCTTTTGTCTACTCCACTTTCTCTTAATCTATATCACAGCTATTACAACGCACTTAAAACAGTACAATTAACGTTCCCTATACTTTCCTTGACATCATTATCTACTGATTTTTAATAAGGTTGTGTGAAACAAAGAAACGAGCCCTCTAACTTCATTCCTCCTCGACAGTATCTTTCAGTCATGCGCGGATCCATTGGATATGTCCTGATGTCCACGCTTCATTTAGGCGGCTAAATATGATGTCAGCTTACGCACCTGAGTGAGACTGCTACTTTCGTACATAAGTGGAATGATCTCTGCTCCTAGATCTGTATTTCCTTTTAAATTCACCATTAATCTTTTCGAAATATTGATAGAGGCAGAGGTTTGCACATTATCTCTAGCGCCAGAACTATTAAGAAAAAATCCCGCGAAAAAGGTACATCTCTATGCGCACTGCGAGTAGTGCTGCTCTTTATAAAAGTTTTGTAAACAACAAATATATCCTTACAAAAAAATGTCGCAGTGAATTTAGAACTAAAGACCAATCTAAGAGCAGAGATGATTCAACTTGTGTACATGCTTTGAAATATTCCCGCACGCTTATTAATTATATTTGTGCTCTTGAATTTATCAGAAAGCTTACCTTGTTTAAAGGCGCCAGAGCATGCAGATGTACCCATGCGGGGAGGCCCTTACGTGAACAGGTGTTTTGTGTACAAATTTCTGATAGCGTGTCGAAGCACTGCCACTGTTGTTTTGGAGTACTTACCTCCTTGAAGCGGAAGTGCACTCGACATTTGTTTTCAATCTCTCGTATTTCGCCTTTCGTTCATTAATTATCTAGATTCGGGGCTTATAAATGCTTAATCGCGATGTGATACGAGTAATAAAGCACGCCTTGTTATTACTGAGGCCCTGAGGAATAATTTTTACCATCTGGGATTTCTAAACGTATCCTCCTACATTAGTTACCGGGTGATATTGAATTTCGATCCTATCAACATGTGGCCGTTGTTATGACTGGCAGTCGGTGGCGATGCGCTGACCATGAGAATCGGCGGGCGAGGCGTTCTCACACTGCTAAAACACCTGCATCCTTCCACGACACGGAATTCCTGGGACGGCGAGTGACCAACAATGGGCAGAATCTCGGCCTCAAAGTCTGGGACGGCAAAGCCGGAGACAAAGGGCCACCTGGGCTTGGCTTGGTACGCTGCCGAAGCCACCTGACGGGTATGCTTGGACGGGAGTCTCCGCAAACCTTTTTCTGCCCTTCGGGGAAGGACTGCAGGAGAAAGCACGTTCTGCCTTCGGGGAAAGAACTGCAGGAGCAAGCGCGTTCTGCCTTCGGGGAAAGAATCGTAGGAGCAAGAACGTTAAGCCTTCGCGGAAAGAATCGGAGGGGCAAGCACGAGGAACCTGTTGTCCTGCTTCCCCCACCTGCGTGCCGTCAACCGCCGGACCCTTGCTGCTTCAAGTGTGCAACGACCCCTCAGCGACAGTGAAATGGACTGTGCCATGGTGGGAGGTGTCGTGTGTGTGATTGGTGGTCATCAAGAAGGAGGAGCCAAACTGAGGGGTTAAAACGACGGTGCTGAGTGAGAAATGGGGCTCTGAGCCCTCGGTAACAGGCTCATCCAATTCGCTCGTCGCTGAACTCTGCCCTTGTAACGATGTAATTGAGTGTACGAAAAGTGTCAGTAAACTTGTTATTGTTTTCCCATCTTGCTAGCATCAGTTCCTCAACCCGGAGACTCCACTACGCTACCAAACGGAGTCCGGGTACGACGCTGCCCTATCGTAGCAACAACCTGGTTGCCGAGAAGGGATGGATTCAAATACCCAGGCACGACAACTGGTGATCAGCGCTGGGATCTGAAGCTACAAGCGACAACAACAGTCGGCCTAAGGGAATGCAGCTGTCTCGAGACATCGATCACGTGTGGGTGAGTGCTTGGCTTTTCCTTTGATGTGGACCAGGTTCTAAACGAGGGTTTTAGAACTGGTAGATAACTTTGCCGAGAGACTCAAGGTTCCGTACTCTCGGATAGTTGTTTTGAAGTAGCGGGCACTCGGGACGATCATGGATTTGCAGAAGCTGCAGGAGCCGGATTTGTTGCTGTTGTGTAAGGAATTGGGGATCGATACAAAGGGTTTGGCAGGAAAATCCCTAATCATACAGGCAATCATTGATTTGGGGGTCGATGATGAGGAGCTCTGTGAAGAATGGGAATACGCCAACCAAAATAAGGAAGAGCGGCTCAGACACTGGGAAAGAGAGGAATGCCACGCAGAACTCGAAAGGGAAGAAAAGAGGCATGAGCGTGAAAAAGAGGAACGCCGCGCAGAACTCGAAAGGGAAGAAAAGAGGCGTGAGCGTGAAAGAGAGGAAAGGTGGCGTGAGCGCGAGATTGAGCTCCGCAAACTAGAAGTCAAGGTAGAACTCCTGGAGTTGAGTAAGAGGTCGGGCAGTTGTCCCCAGCGAGTGGTACCTCTTCTCAACAAGAAGGCAGAGTTCAAGATGTCAAGCCATATGTGGTATCAGGGGATATCGGCCTATATCTTGCAGAATTTGAACAAATGTGTGAGGAACTGTCTTTTGAGCGAGACACTTGGTCTCAGGGGTTAATGTCAGTTCTGCCCAGTGCGGCAGTTGAGGTTGTTACGCGACTCAGTGAGAAGGATGCGGACAACTACCATGTAATTAAGGCATCTTTATTCCGGAGATTCGGAATAGCTGGTAGGAGAGAGGAAAGCAAAAGAAGCATGCTAAGGGATCCTTCTCCTGAGAACAACGAGCGACAGGTCGCCGTTGGCGAGATCGCGCCAGAGAAAGGCCCGCTGTTGCAAGAGAGCATGAAAGCAGAGCAGGTTGAGAATGAGGCCTTGGCCGATCTAGAGTTAGGGACAATTCCGAAAGACGTTCCTGGCGTGGACGAGGTTTGTGCCAGCCGCCCTGATGGGCTCAAGGAGAAGCTCGAAACGTTGCTCGTGCCTCGGAAGGACGTTTCGGAATCGTCAAACTTAAACACTGTTAGCGTAGTGGCTGACAATAACAAGGACGCGACGCTTAAAAGGTTCGGAGATACCGTCGGTGAAGGCCCCCGATTTAGATTTTATCAGCGCTGACGCAGATAATTTGGCCTGACAGTCCGACGCGGCGGAGAATTCAAGAGGTGTCAGCGAGATAGAAGGTGTAGCGGAAACACCAACGAGCTGCACGGCGCCGCATGCCGCGACCGGAAGCGATGATGGAGGCGTCATGGAAAAGAATGTTTGCCGAAAGCGCACAAAAAGAAAGAGGCGAAAGCGTTCGGCGGACGTTTCGGAACCGTCAAAGGTAGACACGGTTAGCGGGACGGCCGAGCATAGTAAAGACGCGACGCTCCAGGGCTGCAGCGATACCATCGGAGAGGGCCCAGTTTCAGAATTTGTAAGTGTTGACACAGATAATGTGGCCCTAACGTCCGACGTGGCGGAGAAATCGAAAAGCTTGCGCGAGAAAGAAGGTGTAGTACAAGCACCAACGAGCTGCACAACTCCGCATGTCGCGACCCGAAGCGATGATCGAGGTATCGAGAGAAAGGATGTTCGCCGACATCGTAGAAAAAGAAAGCGGCGGAAGCATTCGGCACAGAGTAAGCTTAAGAAAGGTCCCAATCCGGCGCGAAATAGACAAAAGGGTAGGCGACAGGACAGTTTGCGGAAACGTAAATTGAGGCGTTCATTCAGCCGCAAGCAGCGAGAGGGGCGCAGAGGGAGAAAGCAAGGTGCGCTCCCACGACGGAAGGCGAGGTTGAGGACAGCTTCGGGAGAGCGGCTGTGTCCTAGTCGTCAAAGTCGAAAGGCCAGTGTACGGCGGCTAACAAAGCACCGCGCGGAGGCGAGCACAAAGGGAGAATGGACAGCGTTTCCCCCCCGTTTCTGGCATTCCATTCGCCTTCCTGAGGGGAGCCGACCGAGGTGCCGAATGAAGCGTGACTGCAGAATGCCGCTGATAGCTCGTGCATGTTGTAGCCTCTGGCGGGCTAGAAAGCCGGCCGGACCGCGACCCCATCGGGTACGATTCAAGCGAATCTAATTGAGAAATGGGGAACGGTCAGTTCGAGTAGGTTTGCACGTGCGTGCATTACCTATTGTTTTGTTAGGAATGTAGAATTCTCAGTTTATTTTTGTGTGTTACGAGATGCGGTGCAAAGTTTTAAGAAGAAAAACCGCGCAGCAGTAAAGGCTGAAGAGAGCGTCAAAGTTTTTTTTAATCATTAGGATGAACTTCTGAAGAAGGTATTTTTTTTTGCGCGAAACTTGTAATTTTTTCTAGTTTTGAAAGGTTTATGTGCGATATCGTATGCGTTCACTTTCATGTCGATTTGGGGTGAATAAGCATTTGAGGAGAGATATCTGCATCAGTTTCCGAAATGAGTTTGGCACTGAGTGACAGGCATTTGGTGCAAGGTTTTAGCATAAAACCAATGCAAATGTTTGAGGCGCTTTTTGAAGTGTATTACACCTGGGGTTATTATTTTGTGCTGTACAATGTGTGTTTTAATGTAAGGACCAGCTTTTAGAAGAACTTAGAGGGATTAGGTGAGTGGTTAATAGTACCTTGTGTTTTGCAACGCTATAGGATTGAGAGTAATTGAAGCGCTCAGGAGAGCACAGTGGTTTTTATCAGAGGCGTTGGCATGGGCAGGTAACTTTAACCGAATGAACCTGTTAGAAGGCAGTGTTGATCCCATTATGTTTTGTTTTTTTTCTTGTGAAGAATTAATGATTGAGTGATCACATGAGATGATCATTAAGCTTTTCATAACGTTGAGGTGTGAGCGATCATTCAGAGAGGTATGAGACGCGGCCGAACCTTTCGTTGGGGTTCTGACTGTAAAGGATGAGAAGATCGTTCTGCAAGTGCATTTGTAGACTATTTAAGTCACGGCGTAGGCCTAGGTTTCAGGAAACCTAGTGAGTTTGAGAGCTCAGCAGTAGTAGACTGTCCGCGGCCCAAAACAAAGACGGACGAAGGGGCGTTTTGGGGCTCGCTGGAATGCAGTCTTTGCATAGGAAGTTATTCATCGTTGGTCACCCTTTGACCGATGTTCTTCGCGGGACAGAACAGGCGAAAGTAGTCTAGGATGAAAAGAAGGAAGCTGCCTTCTTAAGCGTGAAGGCGGTACTGATTAACCGTCCGGTTTTGCGAGCTCAGGATTTCGACCGAGAGTTCACGGTCCAGAGTAATGCGAGTGATCGAGGCCTAGGTGCTGTTAAATGTCAGAGGGATGACGAAGGTAATGAACATCCCGTGCTCTACTTGAGCCGAAAATTGAGTTCTCGACAGATGGCGTACTGCGCTTCAGAAAGGGAATGCGCTTGCATTGTGTGGGCCATTCATAAGTTGCAGTCTTATCTCAGAGGCGTCAAATTCAGCGTAGATACGGACCGTTATTCACTTGCCTGGCTGCAAACCGCGACATCAAAGAACAGTCGCCTTCTGAGGTGGAGCTTGATTTTTAGGTAATATCTTTTCGACATTAAGGATAGGAAGGGCCATTTTGAGTGGAAACGCTGACGCGCTTAGCCGCTCTTTCTAAGTGATTCTGGGGTGCTCTTCCCAATGTCTCAAAATTGATATTTGAGTTTTTTTTCTTTTTCGTGCAACTATTTGTGTAATTGAGTAATGTAGCACGTTTGGCTTCTCAGCATAAGTGAGTCTTGAGAATTTTGAGTGTCAGCTTTTCGTAAAAGCTAGTAGTGAAAGTTTGTGTACCAACCCTCTTTTGGCCTGGTTTGCTCGGAGGCGGCCGAGTGCTTGCTCTGCATGTGGTTGAGTTTCAGAGAAGCCGCAGAATTTGGGTTGCAACTGACCAGACAATGCTTCAAGCGAAGACGAGCTTTGGGCATTCAACGGTGGCGAATTACGTCGACCCTTCGAGCAGCAGCGGTGGCTGCTACCCTCCGTTTCTCCACTGGCGAGGGAGGAGGCTGTTATGACTGGCAGTCGGGGGCGATGCGCTGACCATGAGAATCGGCGGGCGAGGCGTTCTCACACTGCTAAAACACCTGCATCCTTCCACGACACGGAATTCCTGGGACGGCGAGTGACCAACAATGGGCAGAATCTCGGCCTCAAAGTCTGGGACGGCAAAGCCGGAGACAATGGGCCACCTGGGCTTGGCTTGGTACGCTGCCGAAGCCACCTGAAGGGTATGTTTGGACGGGAGTCTCCGCAAACCTTGTTCTGCCCTTCGGGGAAGAACTGCAGGAGCAAGCACGTTCTGCCTTCGGGGAAAGAACTGCAGGAGCAAGCGCGTTCTGCCTTCGGGGAAAGAATCGTAGGAGCAAGCACGTTCTGCCTTCGCGGAAAGAATCGGAAGGAAAGAACCTGTTGTCCTGCTTCCCCCACCTGCGTGCCGTCAACCGCCGGACCCTTGCTGCTTCAAGTGTGCAACGACCCCTCAGCGACAGTGAAATGGACTGTTCCATGGTGGGAGGTGTCGTGTGTGTGATTGGTGGTCATCAAGAAGGAGGAGCGAAACTGAGGGGTTAAAACGACGGTGCTGAATGAGAAATGGGGCTCTGAGCCCTCGGTAACAGGCTCATCCAATTCGCTCGTCGCTGAATTCTGCCCTTGTAACGATGTAATTGAGTGTACGAAAAGTGTCAGTAAACTTGTTATTGTTTTCCCATCTTGCTAGCATCAGTTCCTCAACCCGGAGACTCGACTACGCTACCAAACGGAGTCCGGGTACGACGCTGCCCTATCGTAGCAACAACCTGGTTGCCGAGAAGGGATGGATTCAAATACCCAGGCACGACACCGTCATTGACAAGAATAGAAAGCCCGCAACTCACACTCGGGAGCGCAGCACTGTAGACATTAATATTATGTATGAGTTCTCCGAGAGCCCGCGACTTGGGAGGAAAGTTTGCGGTGAGGAAAGATGCATCGACCTACTGAAAAAATGAAGCTACTGGCAAATGCATACTTGTTTTTCTGAAGGAAATCATTGTAGTTGAAAAAGTGAAATGACTAACACAATATTTGCAGATTGCTTCAAATTTACAAATAATCCATCCTCGCTCTTGGATCGGCTCCTGGTGAGGTCAGATGGTAGAGCTACAAACCTGGAAAGGCATTACATCTGGGTTCGAATACCCAACAAGACGAATTTTTCTTTCACTGATAAGCTTTTCTCTAGAGACTTCGCGACAAGTTCGTGTTACTAACAGGGTGATTTCAGTCTTTGGTGAACCATAGCACTGAGGTACCAAGAAGTGTATAGAGCATTTAATAGGCATCGATTAAAACAATTAGTTACGTGTTATGGTGAAATCCTTATATGCCTGATCAAACGCGGAAATGGACCGTCCGCGTCAACAGCACTGATGCAAAAATCATCACGTGATGACACCACCCTATTACGTCACTGTGTCGTCACATAATGTGACATCACATGATGACGCCATCAGATGACATCGTTCCTTTGTCAAAGGTGGGCCGATCCCAGAGGCACTGCAAAACCACTTAAGGTGCAGAAAGCTTCCAATGCCTCCGATCGCGGGGGCAGTGCTAAGCCACGCCGAGTACAGAAAACTATCGGGTGGCGGGATCAGTACGATCGACTGAAAAAAAGAGATGGCTTTCGCCTTCTAGTCGTCTTAGGCAAATACATAGGGGTCCGAGTGGCTTTTTATACATATACTTATTACGCTTTTCGCAGGTTCATCGGCTGACGAAGGAGCGGAGCACAGCGATCTCGAGGAGGACCCGCGGACTCCTTTCGCCGGCACACCTCTGAATGAAAACGCGAATCGGCTGTCTTCCAGCCTCACGTCGAAGTCGTTGTCCAAGGCGGTGCCCATTCCGTCCTCCGGCGCTAAGCGTTCTCACGACCACGGCGTGTACGCTGCCACACACAGCGGAAGAGACAACATTCGATCGGGCCGCACCAAGCATTCGGCCTCCGTGGACCACACGTTAATGCCCGGTGATACACAGAAACTCAAGAAGAGGCTCAGGCAGTCGTCGGCCGAAGGGCCTGTCACCCCGTTTGCCAGGGAGCGCACACAAGATCGGCAGGAGTATCGCGTCGTAGGCAGCGACGTTTAACGCGTTATTGCTCGTTTGTAGTCGAGGATAGCTCTTTGAAAGGAAGGTCTTCATTTATGACAGCTTTTACTGCGAACAGCGGCCATCGCCTATAAGAAGGGTCCATCATGCTCTAGTTGTAATAAGTCGGGACAGCTGGTTTCGAATGACATTCTTGTTTATTAGCGCGAAAATTGGTTTTCGACTAAAGGACTAATGCTAGATTTGCAACATCCTGTATCAACATCTGACTCGCGATGTTAAAACAGGATCGACGCGACTAAGCATGAGCAGAGGCGTCCGTTACGGGTGTGCTGGGAAAGCGCTCCACCCCCGCCCCGTTCACCTTTGTCGCATGCTCAGCAGCTCTCTTAGCAGCTGCATTGTGTTCAAGACAGGTCTGCAATGATCCTTGCTTAGCAATTGTCCTTGTTATTGCTTAGCGCCGCGGAGAGTGTTACGAAGCTTATCACCGGCTGCTTTAGATCCTGTCAAAGCATATCGATTACCGAGAGTAAGTGCTTATAGTGAAGATATATTGTGGACAAGGATGAAGGGGACGTAAAAGAGTGGCGCTACCTTAGCACTACATGGGGACTCTTGCGTGCGTTTGCTGCTCAGTGCAACGTGGATGCTTCTTGAGGTTGCGGCGAGTTCTTTCAAAGAACTGGGAGCGCGGGACCAAGGACAACGGACGAGGGACAACCGCGCAACACGAAGTATGATATTCTGACAAGCGCCTTGACGTGCGATTGACATGATAATCGTTTTGACAGGCGCATTTTGTGAATGAATGTGTTCTTCGAACGAGTAATGAAAGCAGTTGTTAGTGAGCGTTCGTGTTGCGCGGTTTTCCTCGAAAATGAATTACCAATTATCCCACCTATCCATCTTATTGCGGGGAGTCTTACAGCATTGCGCAGGAATGCAGATGGCACTGCAGTTCTTTCAGAGATTTTGATGGAGGACGCAGGCTCTCTAGGTCTCACGGGAGTCTCTAAACGCATTCCTAAATCTGGAGGCTATAACGACTAGTAGCAGGAATTGAGGGAATGGAGGCAATTAACTTGTGCAAATAGTATATTTGGTCACTTCAGTAGGTACTGTGTCATGGGTCGTCATATAATGTGGCTGACATGTTTTCATCATCGTCGTCAGTCTGAATACGCCCACTGCAAGCCAAAGGCCTCTCCCATATTTCTCCAGTTTACCCGGTCCTTTGCGAACTGTGGCCCCGGTGTGCCCGCACTCTTCTTAATCTCATGAACCCACATAACTTTCTGCTATCCATTGCCACGTTGTTTTTTCTTCGAATCCAGCCCTTACTGACTGTCGCTTACCTGCCTTTTAATTACATGTCGTGCCCATGCCCATTTCTTCTTTTTGATTACGACTAATATGTCATTAACCCGCGCTGCTTCTCTGACCCACTCTGCTCTCTACCCTCCCCTTAACGTTCAGCTATCATTTTCCTTTCTATGATTCTGTGTTGTCCTCAGTGTAAATCGGTGACGTGTTCTTTTTATTTTGGGATGTGTATTTCTCACGTCGAATTTGTAAGCGTTGGTGTACGCCATTGCAGAATCACAAGCTTTCCGGGGTCCATCATACCATCCCCAAGAAGGAAAGCCTATACAGTTTGTTAAAAAGCAAATGAACTGCCAGAGAGAACAGCATACTAATTTCAAAGGGAATAGCAAATTAGTGTTTAGGCACCGATAAGGCTTCTCATTCAGATAGTTTTGTTCAAATAAAACAGTAGGACTCCATATTTTCAGGCAGTCACGGACTCGATACTAGCTGAAAGCTTTCATTCGTCATCGTTGCTGTTATTGTCATATCGAGTAGGGCTTTTAATTGCGAAGTCCTGGTGTGCATACAGCGTACGCACCATAATTTAAAGCGTATAGATCGCTATCCAGGCCCCTGCTTTACTTTTACTGCACTTGTTGGTCATTTGTAAGTGCCAGGTGTGTGGAGCAAGAAAAAAAAAAGCCCGCAAGCCGTCCTGATAAACACAGCTGGCCGTGCATACTCGAATAAAGCCCCATTGAAATCGCGAAGAAGCAATATTGCCTAAATATTAAGAATTCTTATCTCGGGGCCAAGTTTGGTGTTAATGTTCAAATTCATATAAACAAATAGTTATGTTAAGAATAAAACGTGTTGTCTCGCAAAAGAAGCTTCCTTGTGGTGACTGTAGTATAGGTAGGGTTTGTAGTGTTGAATCATGCGACAGCATGATCTTGATCATGTGTGAATACGCCACAGTGCCGTGGTGCGATAAGAGACGTGCATGGACCGAAGTTTGACGCTGAATGCGCCACATGTCTTCTATAGACCTACTCCATGTTTGTAAACAGCGGTAGGCGCCGTCGACATACTGAGGCGCTTGTAGCGACGTCGCGGCGAGTAGGCTCCGCCCAGCCCAAAGCTCGCCGCCGCCCTCTATGATCACGTGACAACTGGCGCAGCAGCTGCAAAGCTGCCTCCGAGCACCGCGCGTCGGGGCGCCTCCCGCGTGTTTACAAGGGACGGCCGGGCGGCCGCGACAGAGGAAGTTTTCGTCGCCCCAACAAGGACTCTGAAATGAATATATAAAAACTATGTTGACATGCAACTCTACCTCTGATGACCTCACCATAAAATCAGGTATCTCGGCGCCACGAATGTGACTGATTCGCGAAATGCCACTGACGTTGCTGTAGTCTAGGTCACACTTGTACATTTTAATTTGGTAACTAATGCAAGAACGGGCCTCCCAGCCCCGCAAGATGCTCTTTGCTGCCGTATGAAAATGCACGGAGTAACATTACGAACAGGTCCATAATCGTAGACAAATTTGCAGGGTTAGTTACCCATTTAAAAGTGAAGGGCGATCTCGGTGACACTTTAAAGCGATACAGCTGTGATGATGTATTAAACAATTACTACATGTCATGGACAAGGCTGCTACATATCTGTCAGGTTTACCAACCGCGGGTCGCAGCTCTGGCCGTAAGCTGTAGTCGATACCGCGAAGGCCCTACAGCACGTAAACAGACTCGGAACATTTCAAGCTTGCAGTTCGCCTGTGGGGTATGACAGACATAGAAACGTCTTAGTGTATCGCAGCCAGAACAGCCATGTCAAAGCCGTGTCCAATGCATGTGTCATCGCAGTCTCATATAGTTTGGAAAAGTGTAGCCGTGCTTTCGATCGCTGCTGCGCTAGTGAACCGAGCCACACCTTTAGTTCACGCGAATATTACAAAATCCTTTTGACTCCTCTGACTTCCACATTTGTCAGTCGTGGTGAGTTCTCCGCATATTACAAAGCTACCACACCGCTTACGTGGGTAAACAAGCTTCCAATGGCTCCTCACAAGGCTATGCCAAAAGATGTTGCGCGGGACGTTATAATGACACAGTTTTGACAAAACGAGCCACGCAAACCGCTCAATTTTTGTCACATAACCGATGAGCCGGCGTCGCAGACGAGTTCTCATGCTTAACAGCTGCGGCCAATTTCTTGCGACTGTGTTCGTAAAAAAAAAGCGGACAGAAGCTTATTCCGCCTCTTTTGCGCCTTTGTGCGTAAGTAACCGCAACGTATCGCGTCGGTACACCGTTTTTTCTTCTTTGCGCAACGGCACACAGCGCGCGTACCCGCGAAAACACGGCAGCAACTGCAGTGGGTACAGCGGTTTTTGCCTACCGCGCGAAACTAAACGCCCGACGACAGTACCACCGCATTTTCGTGACGTATATCCGGTGGAAATTATCTATATCTTCACAGTCAGGCAGAAGATTCTTGCGATTTATGTTTGCGAATCAGTCGTCGCTAAGCAACGCACCAATAGACTTGAAGCTCGAACTGCGCAATCGAAATTCGTATTTTGTATTACACATACCTGAACCTCAATAATATCAACATGGCGCTGCGAGTAATGAATGAATGCACAGACTAACTAACTAACTAACTAACTAACTAACTAACTAACTAACTAACTAACTAACTAACTAACTAACTAACTAACTAACTAACTAACTAACTAACTAACTAACTAACTAACTAACTAACTAACTAACTAACTAACTAACTAACTAACTAACTAACTAACTAACTAACTACAACTAACTAACTAACTAACTATCGGTCAAGCATTTTCCTTTTTATATGTACACATATGTCACTCACGTACTTGGTGATCTGCTGTGGCCGTAATCCGTTAGAAACATACAAAGCAGACTGAGATAGATGCGCCAATGAAAGGTGTTACTTTATTATGCAAGGGACTGGCGTGTTCCTGAGGTGAATATTGTACGTCGGAAGAAAACAGCTGCAATCAAGGTAACAGTAACAACCAAGATTATTGCATGTACAAAGTACCCGTTGCTTTGTTTGCGCTTACCACTACTTTCAGAGGAGGTCTTCCTTACTTCTCAAATCATTTATTTACTCCGTTATGAGCTTCATGAATGCCATTGAATAAAATTACATGAAGGAAATGAAAAAAAAGACTTACAGGACGCTTAAGCTTCTCCTCCAAGTGTGGAACTCCAATAGCGTAACCGGACCCTCTTCGCATCGCCTCCTCATTCACTTGCCATTCTTCTCAGTGGGCACTTAAACCGTGCCGCGAGGAAAGGAACGCCTGTGAGCGTTACATTCGCTGTTGTAAACTCTCTTGGGTGCCCAGTTGCTAAGTGCCTACTACGCCTATATGCATCATCTTGCGAAGTGGCGAATTGCTCACTACGCGTTCATAAAGCAATACGCACACCAAAGCATTCGCACACTTTGTTGATGTTGTGGCTGATGATGATGATGATCGATTGTGGCTGAGATCTCTGTAATGGGTGGGCCTTTAAATCACCCACTTGTTGCGCAATTCACGTGGTGTGCGATTCACTAGGAGTGCCTAGTGCGATTCTGCCGTGCAAAATTACATCTGTTAACACTTGCACCACATGAGGCCTGTCCAAGGTTTTTCCCGAAGCAGCACTGGCGTGGCTCTGTGGTAGAACTGCCCCGGAGAGCCATCTGGTTTCTATTCCGGCGGGAACCCTGATTCTTGTTCTTTGCATCGATCTGCACTGACGATTTTATATGAATGTAGATGTACTTCAGCGCTACGATGTGTCAGTTGCATCGCGCCTTCGCATTTTTCTCCCTCACATAACCACGCACATGTCCGAGATTCTTCTCGTCAAAATACTTGGAGGTAAAAATTGCTGGGAGAGTTCGTAACTTATTGCTAAGTAATGAAGCGCTAATGGACAAGCCACCGGACAAAAGGAAAAGAAGGCGACTACACAGACACTTTTGTTGTCGCTTGTCGCCCTAATTATTATTTACTTGTGGCTCGTTTTTTAGCTCTTTTGTGTTTAGCATTGCGAGAATACGTTGCCGACGAAAATATTCGCGTAATTTTTGAGTTTTCGTGCATTGCCACAATATCATTGTGAGGCACGTCGTAGTGGGAGGATTGGGGATTAATTTTGACCACCTGCGGTTCTTTAACGTACAGGGGGGATGGAAAGAAACGCGAACAGCGCGGCGCGCTCTTTTCATCGTGATCTGACCTTGGTGGCAATAAAACAATGCCAGAGTTGTCCTCGGTTGTATCATAGATACCTCTAGTTGCTTTTTATTACCATCCAGGGTACAACCGCTTGAAAAGAAATGCGAAACAGCAGTACAAGCCACACTGTTCGCGTTTCTTTCCATCGCCCCTATACAATTAAATCTAAGGGACGAGAATGCTGTGGTCTTACGTCGAAGTGAACACCACATTGTGTACGCATTCAAGCTGCGCTTGACGTGGACCGTCATGTTCACAGCAATTGAAGTGCCGCAGTCTTACGTGCCACGCCATGCTTACTTACGGCCACCGGATAATTGCTCACCGAACGGCAAAAATGAATCTACGCAGAACATTCCCACTGGTAGTGGTAGATACGAATGGTATCACTCTTCTAACACACCAGCGAGGTGTCCACTTCAGTTCACGGTGGGATGCATTGTTAATGAAGTTCACGGTGGGATGTATTTTTACACTACGAGGTAGTCTCGACTCCACACGTCAAGTAGTTCCAGCATGGGCTTGTACAGGATTTCGTAGACTCGGAAGCCGAGCACGAAGTCCAGGTGAGAGAAGTTAGGGTCCGGCACTACGTAGTCGTAGACCAGCACGTGCCACAAGTTGGCACGGAGGGCGGCCACGTCTTCTGGTGGCGCCAGGTAGTCGGCCAGGCTGGAGAACATGGCCACAGGAACCCTGACGCGCGACAAGTCGTAAGTGGGTGCCACGGGCTGCGATGAAAAGGAAAAAAAAAAAAAAAACAGGCAAGATTTCCTGCTCCTGTGCATAATGCACTGAGGGCGATTGCGTGTTTACGATTGAAGGTGAAAACTTCAGCGCAAACTAAGACGGACCACACAGAGAGACAAGCACTGGCGCTGAGCGAGTGCTTTTCTAATCTTTTTCTGGTCCGTCTTGGTTTGCGCTTAATATCTCACCTAGAAAGTTATGTACTAACTAGGCTCAACCGAATTTTTATTGGCGTGCGCATCAGGCAGTTAAACAGTCACCGGAAGGAGGCGTCGACAAGACCAGAAGCACTTGCAGAAAAGAAACGTGTAAACGCACTCGCTTTTTTTTTTGATGAACACGTGAACTAAGCTACACACGCCAAGAATCGAATAGGAGCTGAGTTCGGTCTATCGATCGATAAATAAATAAATAAATAAATAAATAAATAAATAAATAAATAAATAAATAAATAAATAAATAAATATAAACCGCTTTTATTCACTTTTCATCATACAGTACAGGAGAAAAAGCTGAAATTGCAGCAACCCCACTGAATTCATATACCTAAAGGTCATGTGTTCTGAGTTGAAGCGCGATGTTTGGTGTTAGTTTCTCTGTGTGCTTCTGTTCTGTCGCTTTGCTTCAACTTAGCACCGAGGTAAAGGAAACGGTAATACTGGTGGCATTATGTTTCGAAGCGCGAAGCAGTGACCTGTAGCAGAATCGATGCGGTGACACTCACGTGACCGTAGCGCTCGAGGTTTCCCCATACGCCGTAGCTGTACTTGCGGAATTGCTTCGCTCTCCTAATCTGCACTCGCGGAGAACGAGGATAAAGAAAAAAAAAACACGTTAGGAAAGAGAAGGCAACTGAGGTTTATTCATTTCCATGGCTGGACTACAGTAGAAGTGCACGAGTAGAAAGTACGAAGCGTGGAATTTAGAGATAAGTGCAGTTTCGGAGAGAATGAGTTGTTGAACTTAAAGGGACACTAAAGGAAAATATTAAGTCGACGTTGATTGTCGAAATAGCGGTCCCGAAACCTTGTAGTTGTACTTTTGTGTCAAGGAAGTGCTTATTTTGAAATAAAATCACGTTTTAGTGGTCCGCATCGCATTAGCGCACTTCAAATCACCCGCCTGAAAGGGGTTTTTCTCACGTCACTGTTGCCGTGCCCAAAGTTGCCCGCCTTTATTGCGCGGCGGTGTGACCTGGCGGCGTGCACCATTCGGGCATACAGCAACATCACATGCATGCGGCATTTTGTCGAACTTTCTGTCAGATCGACTTGCACGAGAGCGCAAAACAAACGCGGCAGTACGTGATACCGAAACTACCATTGAGACGCGACCTCGTGAGCGAAGCAAGGCGCCGGGCGAAGCGCAGTTCGGCGAAAACGGAACGTTTGAACCACGTGCGCCGATCCCCATGGCAACGCCAAAGAGTTTCTTTTGTCCATGAATCAAACAGAAACAAACAAGCAGCATTTTATTACGTATTTTGATGCACGGAAGGTTCTTTTTTTATTGCAGCTGGTTTGATTACGAGAGATTAATTGTAGTCGGACTCCCTCCCGTCATCGGGATCATTTCCGAAATGTGCCGCTCGTGGCACTCATCGCGTGGTACATTTAGCTTAATTTCTCGGTAAGTGCTGTTGATAATATTGCCGTTTTAGAGGTTGTCCTACATTGAGCTTTCACTCTCACATAAATTGTTATTTGCCTTCACTGTCCCTTTAAGACTCAGCGTAGGTCAGTATTCCGGCTAGGGATCTCTATACAGAGCATGCGCAGGTAAGTTAAGTGCATCGACTCAGAATTATCGCTTATCCTGTACATAAACGAAGATACAGATGGACTTTGCAAAACACGCAATTCTGGGCCTTCCGCTGGTCCTGTGACGGCGTGTTTGAAGCAATGAAGCAAACAGCGTTGTTGGAAATAGGTTGACCAATAGGGCGAAAATTATGAAGAAAGCTTGCTACATAGAAGTTTAACACAAGAGAGGTGAAGACGAAAGTGGCAGGGTATCACGGGGAACGTAGAGCGAGGAAGATGAATTGGAACTGGACAAATAAACCAGTCAAGAAGACGACGGACAAGGCAGAGAAGTGTTACTAGACAACGATTTGACTAACAACTGTCTGCCACAGTTGCTAGTCCAGTCGTTGTGTGTGCCACTTCACTCCCTTGTCTGTCGTCTTCTCGACTGGTTTATTCATTCAGCGTTATGTACCAACTGACCCAGACTTCAACGTTACTGCAGGGAGTCGGAGGGCCAGGAGTTTCATTCATTCATTCACAAAACTTTATTGAGAGTCCTGAAGCCCGGTCTCTTCAGACCGAGGCGGGCCGCGTCCACGTCGGCACCTTCAGGCCGAGCCTTAGGGCGTCATCGTGAACCCTCTGGACAGCTCGTAGTTGATCCTGATATGAACAGCTGGAGATCATCTTCTGCCAGTGAAGCCATTTTTCTTACTCGCGCCGTGTATTACAGTTACTGATGCTACAAAAACACTAAGAGCACATGGACGCAATAGAAATGTGATAGTGATGAAAAACACAGAAATTACGCCATATTGCACAAAGCCTATTGGCCTGATGCACTTTCTAGTCCTAAATTTTAGCGAATGCACTCGGTGATCGTTCATGCCGTGTGAAGGGCATACCTGAAAGAAGTGCTCCATGTTCTTCTGAGAAGCGCCAGAAGGGTAATGGGACATATACACCGGTAATCTTGTCTCCATGAAATGAAAGAGACAGAACAGAAGAGAATGGCACATTTGAATTTACTTCATCGACAGAGTACAATTACACTAAATCATAGAACATGGTACACTAGTTCATGCACCCTTATGGCTGAATCGTGAAAGAACTTGAATGCTTGAAAAGCTACACAAGATCCCCAAGCGTTATATCAATTTGTCTTCTTACGAACGCTAGCATGCTTAAGCTGCGCAATTATGATCTCTGACAGTGCACTAATTTTCTTCACAAAGGCTCTAGAAAAATGCGAAATCTAATGTAGTAAGCAATCGTAAGATTTCGAAGATAGATCGCGTTACTTAGTTGCTTAAGTTCAATACTGTCATTCCCTCGAGACCAAGGCTTGGGGCAGTAAAGCGTACGCAGACAATACAGAGAATACTCTTTAGGGAAAAACAAGAAATAATCATAATAGGGCAGAGCCTAGATTATTCAGTTCGTATGTGATTCGGTGACTCTCACTTCTAGGGGAAGTGTCTTCTTGGCAGAACGCTTGTTTCTGTGCTCTCTGAATTTTTAGTGAAACCTTCGCTTTTTCGAGGTGCCTCGCCTCCCCGTCTTGCGGTCATGGACGCGGAGCAGGCCAGAGGCCCGTCTGGCCAGAAGTCACCGTGGCCGTCAATCGCAAGGAAGCGAGTTGGCTCTCCCAGTGACACTGAGGACACCGAGCTGTACTCTATGTCAGAAGACGACACATCAGACGACAGCTTCATACCCGTCCGGGGTAAGAGGGCGAAGAGGAAGATCATCAACGCACCGCCTTCGACGCCTGCGAGTACAGCGACTATGCAGTCAAGGCCTGCGCGCTGGCCGCATGTCATCATCTTCATGCCGGAGGATCCCTCAAGCAACCTACGACTGCTGAACAGGCAAGCCCTATCCGTTATTCTGGAACGTGCGGTGCCGGATCAAATTAAAGACATCAGAATTAATCCACGGAAGAACATCCTTGCCATAGACGTGAACAACGTGAGTGCTCTGGGGCAGCTTCAACAAATGACGGAGCTAGGCGGCATTAAAATGCGCCCCTTTATCCCGATGGATGATACATCTATAGCCGGTGTAATTTACGACATCGACATTGCCATTCCCAGTGCTGACTTACCTACCCTCATCAAGCCGGCAAACGAGGGCATTGTCATTACGCAAGTGCGTCGCCTTGGGAATACGCGCTGCGTAAAATTGATCTTCAAGGGGGATTGCATACAATCCCACGTGAAAGTCGGACATTTCCGCCATCCGGTTCGGCCATTCATACAGAAGCCGCTTCAGTGTCATCAGTGCTTCAGGCTAGGACACGTCAGAGGCGTGTGCCCCAACTCGCTACTCTGTCCCCGTTGCGCTGAACCTCATGCAGAAGACACCTGCCGTGCCACTACTCTGAAATGTGCCAACTGCAGCGGTCCTCACGCTGCCTCGTCGAAAGACTGTCCTCGCATCAAGAAGGAGCGTGAGGTTCTCAAGCAAATGGTTCGAGACAACTCGACCCACAGGGAGGCAGCCGAAGTTGTCAAGCGTCGGCGTCGACGTCGGCGTCATTGTACATCTTCTAAGAACGCGCATGCCCAATATGATAGTGCCCACTCCGTGGCGGCACCACTCAGTCGCGCCGCGAAAGTGCCCACCAGTTCCACGAAGGCAGCGGATAAGCATCTTCCTCCAGAGGAATGGCCTACGCTTCCGACCCGGCCCCTTGACAAGGAACCTCGGAAGGTCGCCGCTCCACCGGAGCCATCTCCGGTCATGGATGGTATACCTAAAACAGATCGTCAAGTCATTTCGGTGCTGCGTTCCCTCATGGGAGCCATCCGAGCGATATTAGAGGACATGGGAACAACATCAGCTCGAAGCGCACTTAGAGTGCTGGACGCCTTAAGCCCAGTGCTTGAATCTCTCGAATAGAAAGATGGCTACCCACACCTCATCCTTCCGTCAAGAAGTCAAATCAGCGTCCATCATTCAATGGAACGCCAGAGGGCTTAAATCACCCCTTTCAGATTTTCGTCAGTTTGTGTATAGTAATGTGTTTCCACTGATCGTCATTTGTGAGCCCAATTTGTCGAAACCAACCAGATTGTCAGGGTACGAAGCTGTCATGTCTTCAACAAACGGTGCGTGCAGCAAGATCATCGTTTTTGTTCGTCGTGAACTCACCTATGTGGTGCAACCAATTGCGCCTCACGATGACAATCAATATGTATGCATCACCGTTAAAAAGCACACACTCCTGTTCACTCTCATAGGCGTGTATATATCGCCTTCAAGCAATTTCGATTCACGAAGATTAGCGGATATCTTGAGTGTTTGTCCTGCTCCATGGGTTATCATAGGAGATTTCAATGCGCACCACCCTGCATGGGGAAGTCCAAGGACAAATGCAAGAGGCACGAAGATTAGCAAGCGCCGCCTACCACTATGGCCTTACTCTCCTGAATGATGGTTGCCCCACTTTTCTTCGAGGCGTGACATACGGGAAGCTGCCTCGACCTTGCTTTTGTCTCTAACTCTCTCGCCAGATGTGTCAGTGGTTTCCAGATGTTGAGACACACGGGAGTGATCACATTCCCATCTACCTTAGCATCAAAGGCTTGTCAAGAGCTGGTCTACGGAGGACCATTCGAGCGACTCAATGGACCACCTTCAAATCTGACATGGAAGATGCTTGCAGCGAGGGCCTACAATCTGGGGTTACAGCAAACAATTCAGAGTACAATGCAAAAGGCCACTCGCACGTTGACAATCTCTTCCACGCGAAACGATTTCGACATAGAGTTGGAACGACTTCGAGCACTGCGGCGCCGGGCGGAGCGTCGATATCGGCGCACGAATCAATTCACGACCTTAGGGCAGCCAGGAGGATGCAAAAGAAGATTCAGCGTCGCATGGATAAATTAACGTCGGAACGTTGGACAAGGTTTTGCCAGACGCTAGACCCCCGCAAGCCACTCTCCCACATTTGGAAAACTGTGCAAGGTCTGCGTTGCCTTCCGGAGCAACGTTTTCCATTCAAAGCGCTCGCACTCTTTGAAGGGCGGCAAGACATCGATGTCGCAGAAGATTTTTGTGCGCGGATCGCCAACCAAACGACTCGTCCAGATTCTCCAGCCCGAGGTGACGTCCCCCATTCCCGTGACTGCCGCATGGACCTCCCTTTCACAATGGAGGAGCTCGAGGCGGCACTAGCTCTCTGCAGGCGTTCTACCACTCCGGGTCCAGATGGTATTCCATATCGAGCCTTGTGCAACCTGGGAGGAGCCGCGAGGAGAGAATTGCTGAGCCTCTACAACTCCTCATGGCAGGATGGCAATGTTCCCGACGACTGGAAAGTAAGCCGTTTGGTGCCTCTCTTGAAGCAGGGTAAATCGCCCCTCGAACTCGCCTCGTACCGCCCAATTGCACTAGCCAGCTGCGTAGGAAAGATGATGGAAAGAATGATCCTTGGCCGCCTTGAGTGGTATCTTGAACACTACAAGATTTACCCAAATTCCATGGCTGGTTTGCGACGTGAGCGCTCTTCCATCGACAATGTAGTTGATCTCGTTTCGTATGTTCAGCACGAAAAGTCCCGTAAGCGACTATCTGCAGCTTTGTTCCTAGATGTGAAAGGTGCATACGATAACGTATTACATGAGGCTATTCTCGATGCACTTGCGGCGGTTGGCCTCGGTGGTCGAATTTTTCGTGGATTGCAAGTTACCTGGCTGCAAGGTCATTCTTTGTGTTAACAGACGATGGCCCAACTACACGACGCTATACCTCAGGGGCGTTCCTCAAGGCGGAGTTCTCAGCCCGACGCTATTCAACCTCGCACTTATTGGGCTTGCTGACTACTTGCCAACTACCATCAAGGTTTCAATATACGCAGACGACATCTGTGTCTGGACTTCGGCAGTCACACGTCCTCAGATACGTGCGCGGCTTCAAAGAGCAGCAACTTTGACAGCTAGGTACTTGTGTAAACAAGGTCTCAGCATATCACCAGAAAAATGCGCACTGGTGGCATTCACTCGGAAACTAATGAACCTTATGTCATCTCAATCAACGGGCGGGCCCATTCCTTATGCCAGAACTCACAGGTTTCTTGGCGTAATCATCGACAGGGACCTATGTTGGAGCCCGCACGTGGCCTACCTGAAGCAGCGCCTGACAGCAATTTCCCAGTTATTCAAGTTCTTGGCAGGAAAGGACGTGGGGGATGTCAGTAGACGCAATGCTGGAACTCTACAGAGCGCTCTTCTCGGTTTTCTTAGATATAGCCTGCCCGTGCTGAGTAATACTTGTAAGACCAATATTCGTGTTCTGCAGGCAGTACAAGCTCAAGCACTCAGAGCGTGCCTTCGTTTGCCCAGGTGTACGTCAATAGAGGCAACTATTGCGATTGCTCGTGAGCATCCAATGCAAACTCACATTACGGTGGAAGTCCTGAGAACGCACATCAGACATTTTGCACGTGCTCCCTGTCATCACCTTGCAACACTGCCTTCAGAGAGGCGCCACGCATCATTTTCTAAAACTATCGTCAAGTACAACGACAAACTTCCCTCGGGCTTCACCACTGCATCTAAACCACCGATGCCCCCCCTTGGTGTTTTATTCGACCCACAGTTCAACTCAGTGTACCAGGGATCCGGAAAAAATCTGAGCTGTCGTCACCTGTGTTTAAACAACTGTCTCTGCTTCTTTTGTACGAGAAGTATGCGGACAGTGTACATATATATACAGATGGTTCCACAAACATCCAGTGTTCGTCCGGTGCGGTGGTTGTCCCAGCAAGAGCTATTACCATCAGCTTTAGGACCGACCACTCCACGACGTCGACAGCTGCGGAACTAGCTGCTCTGCGCGCTGCACTTTGTTTGGTTAATCGGGACCACCTCAACATTGGTCTATCTTCAGCGACTCAAAGGCAGCCCTACAATCTGTGCTATCTGCTCTGCGTCGCGGGCCATATGAACAGCTCGTTTTTGAAATTCGAGGTCTTCTCCACACTTCATATGAGAAAGGGCACCACGTGACGTTTCAATGGCTGCCAAGTCACTGCGGCGTCATAGGGAACGAACAGGCCGATAATGCCGCTCGGACAGCTCATGAAAGCACACAGGAAGATACCATCCCACTTTCAAGGTCTGACGCTGCCAGCAGTCTTCGAGGCCTTGCACAGGAGATCACGCTCGCTCTATGGTGCCCACCAAGCAGCCAAACCAACCGGACTAATCGTCAACGCCACCTGTCCTCTTTGATGCATATCTGTATGCCAACTGGACTCCGCCGAAGAGAGGCCACACTGCTTTATCGCTTGTGGCTAGGGGTGGCATTTACGAAATCCTATTCCTTTCGAATTGGAATGACCGACAACGCTCTCTGCGATGCCTGTCGTTGCGAGGAGACGCTACACCACGTCCTGTGCGACTGTCCGGCATATAATGCTCAGAGACAGTCATTGGCGTCCGTTCTAGCGCGCCTTGATAGTAGACCAATGTCTGTTCAAACAATACTTGCATGTTGTCAACAGAAGACATCACAACTGAAGGCGACGAAGGCACTGCTGAGGTTTTTGAGAGCGACGAACTTGGCCAAGCGCCTGTGACAGAAATGTCGCGTACCACGCAGGAGTGACCAACTACCACGCAAGAGTGACCGACTGTTTCTGTGTGTGCTATGCTACCACGCAAGAGTGACCGACTGATTCTATGTGTGCTGTGTCATGTGCTATCTTTCTATCTTTCTCTCTCTCTCTCTTTCCTCTCCATCTTTAAATCTCCCCCACCCTGTCCCCATGTGTAGGGTAGCAAACCGGTTGTCCTATACTGGTTAACCTCCCTGCCTTTCCTTCTCTACTATTTCTTCTCTCTCTCTCACTTCTAGGTAAAGTTCTAGTGCCTCCCTGACTCAATACATTGTAGACATCGACTGGTATTCGTTATTTCAAAAAAATATCCTTTATCATGCTGATAAAGTGACCAGTTACACACAGTATATAGCAATCACAATAAAAAACCTCGTGTGCGCCACTGCAGAGACCACGTAAACGCTACTTTATTGCAGAACATAACGTAGGTTTCACGTTTTTTTTTATGCCGTAAGTACTACAAGGGCACCCCAGGGAAATTCTCGCCATCGCTGTCACCTAGATCTCAGTTCCTCAGGACTCAATGTTGTTGTCATATCATGTCATGCCGTCACCAGGACGTTTCGTGTGAGGTGCGAGTGTGGTTATGTAATTGTATGTGTGGTGCGGCATATGTTGTGTGTACGAAGGGAACCTTGGAACGGGTTCATGGTAAAAGCATTGCGGATTGTTACGTGCTGTCTTCCTGAGGCCCCAATGTCAGAGTATCGACATTAGGGCCTCGCTGAGGTGTAGCAGTAGTAGTAATAGAAACATTATTTATAGAAAATGTCCTGGCAGGTGCCAGCGCCCCCACAATATACATTTATATACATGTACGGAACGACACGGCAACGGGGAAAAAAAAAACCCGCCGACAGTGTCCATATAAGTGCTACCGCAAAAAAAAAAAGAACGAACTTTGTGAACGTCTACTTTTTCTCGTAGATTGAGGCAGCGCCGCTGTAGACGACTCAGTTGACCTGATGCAAATAAGCAGCCGTACGTGTTATATGTTATTAGGCCATACAGCCGTAGTATGTCACCCCCTCCTTGAGATTGAGATTATTAAATTGCTTTGCCGAATTTTTAACGTGACGTTGCACAATGGGTTCATTTTCGAAGTTTACTAACACACTAAAAGCAAGAATGCTACATGACATCAAATTTCCCGGTTGACAAATTTGCCGGTTGTCAAGAAAGGTAGTTTCAACTTTGAGCAACGAGTATATTCGTAGCAGAAATCGAGGCAGTGGTGAATTCTAGGCATGTGTCTCTGCTGATGCTAAATAACTTGCACTTCTTACACCCGCTTATTTTTTTACACTTAAGCAACTCACAGCCCTTCCTCACCTTAAAGTTCCTTTATCTTCAGGGAATCGTACGGACACAGTGCTTTTTTGGAGAGACTGGTAGGGCAGGCTAACCGCTACCTGGAACCACTGGTACAAAGACTACCTGCTATCTCTTAGAAGTGCGCACTTAGGACACATACATCAACGAGAAATAACTTGGTATTTGTAATATGCCATGACAAAGTAGCGATCGCATTCTGAAAATGGGAACGATTTGTAAGATATATGAAAGTACTAATGGGCACGCATGCAGAATTCGTTTAGCAAACAGAACAAAGATTACGAAACAGATACAACTTGTTTCTCCGCTATAATTATGTGAGTTACATTATCTAGCCGGAGGGTGTTGGAAATTTTGGGCGGAATGGACGGGAAGACGAAGAAGAAGAGTAGTGGAGGGAAGGCTTAACGTATATGGACTGCTTTGTGTACGCCATGCTAGGACGGTGTTGCGCAGAGTGCCAATAAACGCTGCGGAAGGATTTTCCCACTCACATATTAGTAATCGTTATTGGGAGATGTCTTCACCGTCCCCATGCTACCCTGGTGACCAAGGGCTTCATGGAATCCTGTAGTAGTAGTAGTAGTAGTAGTAGTAGTAGTAGTAGTAGTAGTAGTAGTAGTAGTAGTAGTAGTAATAGTAGTAGTAGTAGTAGTAGTAGTAGTAGTAGTAGTAGTAGTAGTAGTAGTAGTAGTAGTTGTTGTTGTTGTTGTTGTTGCCGTTGTTGTAGTGATGGCAGTATTAGCAGATTATAACAACTACACGCTTTTGACCCGCTCGCTCACCACATTCAGCTGGGCGTGGTTGACGCCAAGGAAGTGGAACCCGGGCGTGGAGCACAGGTAGCGCATGTGCGTTGTCGTGTCGCACGTCGTGTACGAGGCGTACCGTAGGCTAGGCTCGCGCACCAACACTCGGCCGCGGTTCAGCTTCACCAGGGCCGCCTGCGACGAAGGCAGGAACGAGTTTGTGCGCAGCAGTTTTGCGACCAGTGGACATATGCATGGGCTGCTGCTCGTTACAAAGCAGGGCGTGAACACACACACACACACACACACACACACACACACACACACACACACACACACACACACACACACACACACACACACACACACACACACACACACACACACACACACACACACACACACACACACACACACACACACACACACACACACACACACACACACACATATGAGCACAACATGTGCACACACGTGCGCACGACACGCACACACGTATGAACGGAATGTGCACACTCACGCGCGCACAGTACACACACACACTGCACACGTACATGCAGACACTTGCACTATGCGGACACTTGCACACATGTGTTAACACAACATGCAAAGACACGCCCACACACTTACACAAATCTGGCTTGCTCAAGATTTAGCAAGCACTGAGATCGGGCTAGTTGGTACTGATCCATAGCTTCATAAACGCGAAAGACACGTGTCGCGGTCGAAGAACCCAGGACAAGAGTTATTTTCAACTAAGATTTTAATGCGTGGAAACACTCAATATATAGGTGTAGCCACCAGAAGGAAAGGAAAGGCAGAAAAGTTGAACAACATACAAACAACCAACGATATAAAAAGACACACTATTACAGAGCAGCGTCCTCTCGTGCTAACACGTGTCAAGAGCGTATGCACCAGCAAACGATTGAGTGATGAAAAACGTAGTACACATCACCCCGATTGCCTTAGCAATAAGGCTGTCAATAGTGTTCTGGTGCAATACAGGTTTATTTATTTATTTTATAATGAAAACACTGGGCTACAAGCGGTGCTCGTCGTAATAGTAGCAGCAGGAAAAGGACGGGCGCGGGTAGCGTTGCAGCAGGAACACGGGCTAGGCCTCGCGCAGGGCTGGCGATGTGGCTGCAGCGCTGGACATTCCTCTTCACTACAATTCGTCCCCCGTCGGAAAGGAGCCATCCTGGCGACTCATGGTGAACTTATTACGAGCGGATCGTAATAGGGCTTCAGTCGCTGTACGTGAACAGTTTCACGACCCCGAAAGCGTTGGTCCGTAGATGGTGTGACTGGTTCGACAATATAGTTCACAGGTGACGTCTGCGCAACAACACGGTAGGGTCCCTCATACTTGGAAACAAGCTTGGAGGAGAGACCAGTAGGGACAGCTGGAACCCAAAGCCACACAAGGGAGTCCGGAAGAAAGTGAGGATACGGGTGGTCATCGTCGCGCCGAGATTTTTGTCTCCATTGGTCGACGGTTGTGAACGACCGGGCGAGCTGACGGCATTCCTCGGCGCGGCGGGCAACTTCAGAGATGGGTGTAGATTCGGAGGCATCGGGTCGGTACGGCAGATTGGTATCAAGTGTGGTCGAGGGTTCTCGGCCATATACGAGGAAAAATGGTGAAAAGCCTGTAGTCGCCTGTGGAGCAGTGTTGTAGGCGTACGTCACAAAGGGCAAAATTAGGTCCCAGTCAGAGTGATCCGAGGCAACATACTTAGAGATCATGTCGCCAAGGGTGCGGTTGAATCTTTCCGTCAAGCCATTAGTTTGAGGATGGTAGGCGGTAGTAGTAAGATGAACGATACGACATTCGGCAAGGAGTGCGTTCACGACTTCGGAAAGGAACACATGTCCCCTGTCGCTCAGAAGTTCGCGCGGTGCGCCGTGACGGAGAATGATGTTCCGCAGGAGGAAAGACGATATGTCGCGGGCCGTGGCAGCAGGCAGAGCGGCTGTTTCTGCGTATCGCGTCAGGTGGTCAACGGCGACAACTACCCAGCGGTTTCCAGAAGCCGTGCACGGAAGGGGCCCATACAGGTCAATGCCAATGCGGTCGAAGGGCCTGGCCGGGCAAGGGATTGGCTGGAGCGGACCAGAGGCGTGCTGATGAGCAGCTTTGCGTCGTTGGCACTGTGGGCAGGACTGAATGTACTTGCGCACAAAGGTGTACATGCCTCGCCAATGAAACCTGCAGGAAAGGCGGGCGTATGTTTTGAAGATGCCCGCATGTGCGCACTGTGGGTCAGCGTGGAAGGCTGAACATATTTTTGCACGAAGATGGCGAGGTATGACCAGTAACCACTTGCGGCCGTCAGACGTGTAGTTCCGGCGATAGAGGAGACCATCGCGGATTTCAAAGTGGGAAGCTTGACGGTGCAATGCTCGAGAAACTGAAGAAAAAGTGGACGGGTCGGAAAGAAATCGCAGAAGGGTGCTGATCCAGGCACCCTTGCGTTGCTCAGACGCCATGTCGCAGCCTGCTGGGAACGGAAGTGTTTCGTCTACGACAGATAGGCAGGCAGCGCTTTCGGTTGACACAGGCGAGCGTGACAGGGCGTCGGCATCGGTGTGGCGGTGGCCAGACCTGTAGACGACACGCATGTCGAAATCTTGCAACCGCAAAGCCCAGCGAGCTAAACGGCCGGAGGGGTCCTTCAACGTAGATAGCCAGCAAAGGGCATGGTGATCTGTCACTACGTCGAAGGGGCGGCCATAAAGATAGGGTCTAAATTTGCCAAGAGCCCAAAATATGGCCAGACATTCCTTCTCCGTAACAGAATAATTCTTCTCGGCTTTAGTGAGGGTACGGCTTGCGTATGCGACGACGTACTCTTGGAACCCCGATTTGCGCTGCGCGAGCACGGCGCCGAGTCCAACACCGCTGGCGTCGGTGTGTACCTCAGTCGGAGCGGAAGGGTCGAAGTGACGCAGGACTGGCGGTGAGATTAGCAGACAGCGCAACTCTTGGAAGGCATCGTCACAGGCGGGCGACCAAACGTAAGTTTTCGAATCGCTTCGTAGGAGTTGATTCAAGGGAGCGGTGACGGTCGCAAAATTACGAACGAAGCGGCGAAAGTACGAACAGAGGCCATGGAAGCTGCGAAGTTCTTTGAAAGACGCAGGTCGAGGAAAGTCAGCGACTGCCCGAAGCTTGGCGGTGTCGGGAAGAATGCCGTCTTTGGACACAACATGTCCGAGGATGGTGAGCTGACTTGCGCCAAAGCGGCATTTCTTGAGGTTGAGCTGAAGGCCGGCGTCAGTTAGGCACTGCAGTACTTGCTCTAGCCTGCTGAGATGTGTGGGAAAATCTGGTGCAAATATAACTACGTCATCTAAGTAGCAGAGCCACGTTTTCCACTTAAGACCACGCAAAAGATTGTCCATCATCCGCTCGAATGTTGCGGGCGCGTTGCAAAGACCAAAAGGCATGACACGGAATTCGTAAAGGCCATCAGGTGTGACGAAAGCCGTTTTAGGTTGGTCGTCAGGTGCCATGGGGAGTTGCCAATAGCCGCTCCGTAAGTCGATAGAAGAGAAGAACTCCGCGCCTTGGAGGCAGTCAAGGGCGTCGTCAATTCTTGGTAAGAAGTAAACGTCTTTTCGAGTTATCTTGTTAAGACGACAGTAATCAATGCAGAAGCGAATTGACCCATCCTTCTTCTTAACGAGAACAACTGGAGATGCCCAGGGGCTATTCGAAGGCTGGATGACACCACGCTTCAGCATATCAGCTACTTGGTCGTCGATAACCTGGCGCTCTGTGGCGGACACACGATAGGGCCTTTGTCGCAGTGGCGCATTGGTACCCGTGTCGATGCGGTGACTTACAGCTGACGTGCGGCCGAGGGAAGCATGCTGGCAGTCGAAGGAAGAGCGGAAGTTGTCGAGGAGGCGTAGAAGCTGGGCGCGTTGAGAAACGGTTAGCGTGTCGGCGATGGAGCTGCTCGTACGTCAGGCGTAGTAGTCTGCTGCGAGGAGTCACAGGACACGCCGGCGACTTCGTGTTCGGCGGTAGAACCAGTTGGCAGGTCAATAATGGTAGAAGGGTCGACACTGTGGACACGCCCGACGCACTCGTCACGAATCAGTGTTAAAGGACATGACAGCAGGTTCGAGACGAGCAGTCTGCTGACGCCGTCACGAATTTCCAAAAGGGCAAAAGGCAGCGGGGAGCATTTGCGACGGGCGAAAATGGCAGATGGCGTAAAAAGGGCGCTCGACTCGGCGATGCTGTTGCAGGACACCGTGGCAAGGGCAAAAGAGTGCGGCGGTATTGAAACGTCTTCCGCAACAAATAGTTTGTCCTCGGTTTCAGGAGCGCCAAATAACGGGGCGTCGCAAAGCATTTCAAATGCCACCTCAGCGCGAGAGCAGTCGATGACGGCCTTATTAGCGGAGAGAAAGTCCCAGCCCAAAATGAGGTTGTGGGAGCACGAATGCAGCACTAACAATTCGACGACATAGAGCAGGCCATTAATCACAACGCGAGCAGTACATGCAGCGGCCGGCGTGATGCGATCCGCGCTGGCGGTACGAAGAGATATGTTCTATAGCGGCGTCGTAACTTTTTTTAGCAAGCGGCAGAGTTTGGCACTCATCACTGAAACTGCGGCTCCAGTGTCGACAAGGGCGAGTGCAGCGACGCCGTCCACAGATACATCAATAACATTCGTCAGTGAAGGGAAAGGTCTTGGTCGTTTCGCGGGTGAGGCAGTTCCTGCCTCTGGAACTGCGGCAATTAGTTTTCCTGCTCCGGTTTGGATGAACGACGACGCATCGGCGATAGTGAGCGGCGTCGAGGCGATGGCGAGCGGCGGTTAACAGGAGGGCGGTGGTCGGTGTAAGAAGACATCAAGCCGGGGTTCCGAGATGCTGAGAACGGTGGGAGCGGTGACACATACGGGTCAGAATCGAAGCTCTGGTGGTAGGGAAGTACGCGCCGACGGCAATATTGCGCGAGGTGGCCAGGCAGGCCACACGCAAAACAGATCGGTCGGTTGTCGAGAGTGCGCCATTGGCCACTACTCTGTGGGTACCTTGCCTGATCGAAGCGGGGAGTTGGTCGCACTGGAACGGCTGAGGGTAAAGACGCAAACGTCTGAGGCGGTGGCCGTGCGGCAACTTCAGCATAGCTGAAAGGCGCATTCACCTCGGCACAGACAACAGGGGTCGGCAACGGCGGAGTGTCGCGGGCAGAAAGCAGGGCCGCGCAAACTTGCTCTTGGATTACCTGGCGAATGTTTGCTGGCAAAGGCGACGGTGGTTGCCCGGCTGGTGATAGCAGAGAAAGCTGACGAGCAACCTCTGCACGTAGGAAATCCTTGATCTGGGACAGCAGTGACTCAAGGTCAGGAGCGGTAGCGACGCTCGAAATGGTTTCGTCCGAAACGTGCTGGCGCCGCGTGAGAAGACGCTGTCTGCGGAGCTCGTCGAAACTCTGGCAAAGCTCGATAGGTTCAGAGACAGTGGCAGGGTTCTTCGAGAGCAGCATTTGGAAGGCATCATCGGAAATGCCCTTCATGATGTGGCGTGCCTTGTCCGCTTCCGCCATGGTTGGGTTGACACGCCGGCAGAGGTCGAGGATGTCCTCGATGTAGCTGGTGAATGTTTCGCCAGTTTGCTGGGACCGGCTGCGGAGTCGTTGTTCTGCTCGAAGTTTGCGCACACCAGGGCGTCCGAAAACAGCTGCGATGCTGGTTTTAAAGGTCGTCCAAGTGGGGATGTCGGCCTCGTGGTTTTTGTACCATAGATTGGCGACATCCGTTAAGTAAAACATCACGATGCCGAGCTTCATGGTATCGTGCCATTTGTTGCTAGCACTCGCGCGTTCATAGGATTCAAGCCAATCCTCAACGTCTTTTTCATCGGTGCCGCTGAAGATCTCGGGCTCTCGCAGACGCTGGGCACCGGGACACATGGGCGGGGAAGCCGGGGGGGGTGTCGAGACGGCGTCGTCAGGCATGACGGACGGGAGCTTTCGTCTACGCAATTCTAGGGCCGGGGAAAACCGCAGCAGCCTCCACCAAAATATAATATAAACACTGGGCTACAAGCGGTGCTCGTCGTAATAGTAGCAGCAGGAACTGGACGGGCGCGGGCAGCATTGCAGCAAAAACACGGGCTAGGCAGTTCCAGCTCGTGCCTCGCGCAGGGCTGGCGATGTGGCTGCAGCGCTGGACATTCCTCTTCACTACAATTTATTTATTTATTTATTTATTAATTTTTTTATTTTTTTATTTATTTATTTAATGTGACGTTCATTCACGCACAAAGGGCATAGCCTGAAGTTACAACAATGCTTTGACAGTGCATGGCTATCAAAGACATTTCAGGAGGCACATTTCGAAGCTGGTAGCTTCCGTTATCTAGAGGCAGACACAGCATATGTAAACTTTGACCATCGCTATTTCAATGTACAGAAAGCCACTTCCATATACGCGCGATATTTGCTTCATACCGCAGTAAACTGTATGAAATGACACCATTCAGCCTAAAGAGGACGACACTTTTCCATAAAAATAGAATTATTGCAATATATACGTGACAACAATAAAGAAGTAATTTACATGTACTAATTGCCACAGTCGACAGATACATGAGGCCAGCATTACGGCACGCTAGTGCTCTACGTGTTACTTAGGAGGTGTTCACAAGGCCCGCCACCTACGCAGCCTCGACTACCACCCCGGTCGACCACATGATTTATCAAGCTGGACGAACGGTCCTCTGCATCGACTGCTCTTGTATTTTATCCAGGAACTATTCCTCTTTATCTAGCTTATGCCGTAGGGTATACTGGCGCCAATAAGAGAAAGTGAATTCTATTGAAGCCTCCCAACTTTATTCGCGATAACATTAGTATCGTACGCATGGAGAATAAAGTGCTCACCACTAATGATTTATTTGCATTTAACTTAATTACCTTGCTTTTCAGGTTAATTAATGAAGATCTCACCCACGAGTTTATCTCCTTAGGTTCCTTGAAGAATAATAACCCTACCCGTTTTGCTCAGAAAAATAACTTCTTGCTACCTAAAGCTTACACTAATTATGGTAAAATGACAGCATCGTTCTGTGCTATCAAAGCATGGAATTCTCTTCCTCACCCCATCAAAACATCGCCATCTCTTACTGAATTGAAGAAAATACTCAAACATCATCTCCTGAACCAATAATTATACCAATTATTCATAGCGTGTACTGTTTTCTTGCTTTTTTCCCTTTCCTGTATATTTATAAGTCAACATTACGTGAAATGCATTGTTACAGTTCATTCTGTATTCATTTATATGTTTTCACTGTTAGTATGAATATATATGGATATATATGTGTATATATTTAATATCAATATTTATACAATTAGAAAACAGTTCTGTACGCTTAAAAATGATGATGTCTCCGATTATCGCAGCATTTTTTCTGTATAACTATTGTACTCTTGTTTTTAGATTGACTTGATATTTCGTTTTTTCATTTTTCGTGCTTATTTTGTAATTTTTATCTAATGATCATGTACAGAGGGTCCCGGTACGGTTTTCTGACCTTGGGACCCTCTTCTGTATATCCTTAACGCTGTAACCATAATATGCAAAATAAAGATTTGATTTGATTTGATTTGATTTGATTTGATTTATTGGGCAGGTTAGACGAAAATGTCTGAAAATTGTCTATTCGTTACCTTTACTTCGTTATTTCCTTGATGAACGGATTTGCTTGAAATGTTGTTGGTTGGGAATATGCGCGATTTTGGTGACATTATTGTCATGATTATCAGCGCTTCTTGTAGAAACAAAGCCTTTTTTTTTCAGTCAGCGCCTCTTCGCCGTCGTCCTTCGATATTTCTCCGATATTCACTCACCGTAAGAATTGGAGACCAAGGCGTGATGCGTCTAGCTGGGCTCTTCAGGTGAGTCACGTTGCCAATGGGCGCCAACGCAAGCAGCAGCCGAATCTGTGATATAGTGTTTTCCTATTCAGGTAAGCCACCCGAAGAACACGAGTAGCCATAATTTAAAAACAAACAAACTTGATACTGTGATACATGGTGCATAGCTTTTGGGAAATAATAGAGCGCAGAACTGACACTCGCAAAAGCCGAGAGACACATGACAGGCACTGCTGCTCTCGGCTTTTGCGAATGTCAGTTCCGCGCTTTATTTTTGTTCCCAAAGGAATCGCCACATATGCAGCAGTTTTTTAAAAATATCTGGCTGGAGTAAAACAAATATATATTAGGAAACCCCACAGTGCACCATGAAAAAAAAAATAGAGCAGAGCCTCTATCTACCGTGGTTTACAAATAAGATACCGTATATAGCAGGCCCGTAGCCAGGAGGGGTGCCCTAAAGATCCCCCCCCCCCGAAATTCTGACGGAAGGGGTGTTTTACCGAAAAGAAATAATAAAAATAGGTCTTTTTCTGAAATAGCGAAGGCCTTAAGCAAGTGCCCCCCCGGAAAAAAATTCCTGGCTACGGGTCTGGTATATAGACAACCTTCTATTTTCTTTTCTCAGACGTACTTGTGTATTTGAGCGATATTTTAGAGTTAGGTGGGTGCATGGATGGATGCTATGAGCGTCTCGTTTGAAAGCTATTGTCCTAACAAACACCTCAGGTGGATATCTACCCATTCCTATAATACATGCTACGTCGTTTCGCCAGCTTTCCCACAGCAAGTACTTGCGTCGTCTTTGTTGCTGCGGCTCTATTTATAACTAAGCGTTTCATAGCAACCCGACCTCGCTTAAAACCATAAACTGCTTCCCTTTATATTATCATAAAAACGCTCCTCCTTTATTTGGTGAAAACCATTTCGGTAGATACTCAGAATAGGTTTTTTTCCCCAGCTATTATGCAGTACAGCTTCTCCACTTCTCTGACTTTTCGCTTGACGCTCTTTGTTGCCGTGTCGCTTGCACTGCCTGACACGCACTTGCTGGTGAGCCTCCTCGTTCTTTTTTCCTGCTGTGATTAAATGTTCTTTCTATGTAACTACCTCGGCACAAATACCGGAAGCGGCCCCTTACGGAAAGTCGGTGCGTGTAGATCTCTCCATCATAGTCGCAGGAAACACGTAATACTCTACCAATGGATGAGAGAGATGCGAATAAGACCTCGCATACTATTTCAATGAATCAAGAGTGCGGAACTCGATGCCACTGCTATGCATTGAACGAGAAGAATAGGGAAAACCGTGGGGTTATATTTTCGTGCCCGTTTCTTCTCGTACCATGTTACAAAATGAATGGGAATGTTTTAGTATAACGGTGCAGTAACCTTGGCGTTGTACTCCGGCTTCTCCGACAGTGTGATCCAGGCGGCCGCGTTGCCCTGCGAGAATCCCACGTAGAAGAGCTCGCTCCATCCCGTCCAGGCGAGAACGTAGTCGACCAGTGCTGGGATGTCGTAGAGCCCCATTTCGTCGAGCCTGAGCATACAGGGTGATTATCGCTGTCGCCGGACTAATTGCGCAGGAATAGCGCCTGTCGATAAATTATGAAGCACGGCTCAACAAATTACCACATTTAGTAAAGGAGCACTGGCATGACATTCCAGACTATTGATTTTTTCCGGTAAAGTAGCATCCTAGGCGCCTAAAATGGCAAGGGTACTGACAATAAAGAAACCTCGAATGAAATCAAGCCTCCAGTGTCTAGCGTTATTTGGCGAATTCGTCTCCGTTAAAAAAGACAGTTTCGCCGCAAGAGCGCAGCAATGAACGTAATAGCAACAAATTGAAGTATCGTACGAAGAAAGAAACGCAGCTCACTTCTTTGGTAAACAAAGCCGCTGCAGCGAGCGAACGTGTGGTATATGGCTTCAACGCAAACATTGCGGTGAAAGCACAACAAGTATAAACCTCTCTCTCAAGAGATAAGCGCGCGAGCACGCGCGACCGCGCCCTGTATGTCAAAGTACAAGTCGGAGGCGCACATTCCAACTCCGGCGAAAGACGAGCCGGGCGACGACGATTAAAGCACGTCCTTTGTGCCATCTCGCGGGTGGTAGTAAACAAGCCTCAGAAACGCTGAAGTACCTCAGAGCTCTGCGCACCGCCAACGGTAAATGGTGTATATAAATAACTCGTTAGTATGCTGTGTGGCGGAGAAGTTTAACTCGTCGCGCCTCGGAGAGGGAGGCTGCAGATTCGAACCGCTGGTGGGGCGCTTTGGGAAAATTTTCTCCTCAGCTATTTGTGTTTGAAGGCTTTATATATGCACATATCTATACATAAACAAAATGGCACGGCAGCGCCGGGGGCGGCGGCGAAAACCCTGCTAGGGTGTCTATATGATTCTATCACAATTCTATCGCAACAGATTTACCCTACATCGTACTCTGTCACAATACGTCGGTGGAAGAGTGCTAGGAATTTGTTTTCAAAATAACGTTCGCAATGTTAAGTGTGATTGCGCACTGGTATATATTACCCGAAGTTCCAGTATTCCGTATCTTGCTCAGTGAGTTGAAGGTGTTGTCGTGCGTACGGCGTTCCTCGAAGGTTGGCCAGCCATACATCGTAACCGGCGTCCGCCAGAAGAAAGCCTGCGTGGGAAATTTCACATTATCAAGGTGAATGCCTACGTCAACACTAAGCATTAGACGAAGTAATGCCACCTCAGCTGGTCGTAATTATTCCACAATCCGCCATTTTGACATGCCTCATAATCAAACCGTGGCTTCGGCCACGGTATGATTGTGGGTAAACTGTGGGCAAAACTACACAGCTTTAGTAAATATAAATAATGTCAGAATAAGTTTCATTTAGAGAGCATAAATATTGTATACATTTGAAGCTCGGTCATGACCTTCGTTTATTTCTTGTGACAAACATAGAGTACGCAGAATTTGAATGCCTACATAAATGCCGAAAGTATTTTGCAGAGAAAAACGCGCTTCCAACAACAGATAATTGTCATTGTTCTGAAAAGCCTCATAAGAGAAGTGCAAATGTTAGTGATGAAAATCCATAGGCACATGTGCCTTTCCAGAGCAGAGTCCAGTTTCTGTGCCTCACGTACTCCAGCTGTAATGGCTAGCGCTGACGGCTACATAATGATGAGAAGAAAATGGCGTAAAGAGCAGTCAGGCTGTTCAGAACGGCGACTTTACTTGATTTCGCAGAGGCACAGTGTTGTGAAGAATTCCATGCGAGCTGTTCTACAAATGTGTTACCATTTTCCTCTTGTTAAAATTCTTCGCATTAGCTCTCTCCCATATTTTTGGACAAGTTCCAATCATGCGCAATATATGATCTCCCAAATGTCCGAAACTTCAATCACTGTTTCTCCGTGCCGGACAAGCAATAAAGTTTTTCTATCCATTTCTCCGTGCTTCTCTAGGAGGAATTCTCACAGTAACTGTGAGCTTATATAGAGGCGATTGTCGTGGAAATCAGTGTTAGCTGCTTCGTCTATTCGTCTCAAAGACGTAGGTTATATTGCAGAGCCACAGTTTTGGGTCCACTGTAGCTCATTCTGACTTTTACGTTGAATTGCAGTCGCGATCGATTGTTGGCATTGAACGAACGGGGCAAATGAAAGAGCATGCTCTGGAGGCCAGCTGTTGTCGGACCAAAGCTCAGCATCAAACAGACTGGCATGGCAAGTGTCTCAACAGTCAAGGCAAAATAGCCAGGAAGAAAGCGCTCATAGCGACACTGATTGTGCATTAGGCGGTCGATCCGCAATGCAGTTCCGCATTGCTGGCTGCTATAGAGGCTACATATTACGGTCGCTTGGACAAGACGAAAGGAAAGCAGCGCGGACAATCGGAGATTGAGTCAACGTTGGAGCGATGTTAGCGCATTACTCCACACTTGGCAACACCGAAACATAAATGATGATAAGCGCGGCTTATTTGGTGCATTTACGTGTGTGCGTTTTTATGTTCCAACACATGACGAAAACATTTTCCTTAAACAGGAAGAATAGCCTACGACGAGATTCCACGTTAAAAAATGTTGCGAGCAAACGCCGCATGTGTATCATTCCTATCTTCGCATTTTGTAAGTACCCACTGTGTGAGCGGTAGCAATGTCACACTCACGGGTCCAATTAACAAGCTTCACATTACTAACGCGAAAAATCTCAATTTGCTGAAAGGTAAATAAAACGAATCATTTCAAAGCTTCGTGTTTTCTCATTAGAGATTGCATTCAATGTGCAAAGATGAAGCAACAGATTATTGACGATACAGGAACCTTTTGAGACATATTGAGGCAAACAATGTTTGAAATATCGCTCCTTCAAATAAGCACATTATATGATGTGTCACACATACATGGAACGCACAGGGATGAAAAAGAGGGTAACGCACGAACATTCTGTTCCTAACATGTGCTGTTAAACACATTGACCTCTCGTCAACTATTTTCGCAAGACTTCCTGAGATTGCTAAAAAAAAGCATGTCGTTATATTCCTGTCACCAATGCTACATCACGCTTATAACGCACATACCATTCGTGACCAGCAAATACCAGGAAAGCTGCAGCGTCAACTGACCAGCAATGACTATCAAATGACAAGCAATAATCTGCCAAGACTGCTGAATTTGTATTATCACAACAGATTATGCATTGTACAACACGCCATATCAGTTTTCTCTGTGATAATTCATTTTGTTTAGTGGTCTCCCTCTCAAACCGTTGCGTATGTTGTGAAATTTGCATTTTAGTCCTTGACTTTAATTTTATTGAACGCAAAGTATCTATCTATCTATCTATCTATCTATCTATCTATCTATCTATCTATCTATCTATCTATCTATCTATCTATCTATCTATCTATCTATCTATCTATCTATCTATCTATCTATCTATCTATCTATCTATCTATCTATCTATCTACGTCTTGACGCTCTCGTGGTCGTCTCCTTAACTTGGTATATCCCAAATTGGCATAGAAGACATTAGTGTACGAACAACACAATTCACAGCTGTTATTCATGGCGTTATTAATGTGGCTTGCTTATCGCGTATGTCATGAAACCCTTTCCATCAGTCACGTGTGGCGCATACCCGTGGCGCATACCCGTGGCGCATACCCGCATACTGCAGCCCATGCTATGCCGGTATTGCGCAAGAGGTGACGCGTGGCCTCTACAAATCCAGAATTTCGAAACCTTAACGCGACTGCGTGAAGGAGCCCATATCGCACAAAACACGGTGCCGCCATCGATGGCGTTATCGATTAGCGAAGAATCCCGATAGACGCAAAGAATAAAAAAGTCACAGTTTCGCCGCAACGGCGAAGCAATGAATGCGATAGCAACAAATTCGAATGTAACTCGAAGAACGGAAAGCAGCTCGAAATTTTCAGCGCGTCGCTCAAGCGCAAAGGACGCACGATAAGAATACACACAGGACGAGCGCGAACTATCAAGTGTCACAGTTGTTACTTCTTTCTGTTTGAACAGCGTGCTCGTTTCGCAAACGCGGCCGCTGCAGCGAGCGAAGTGACCTTCGTACGCTCTGTAACTTCAGCGCGGACATCGCGGTGAAAGCACAAGACATACGACCCCCCCCCCCTCCTCCCTCCACAATATAAGCGTGCCCGCAGGCGACCACGCCCTGTAGGGCGAAGTGCACGGAGGCGCGCGCGCAACGCCATGAGAGGGGCGATGACGTTTAAAGCGCGCCCCTCGCGTACTTCGCGCCATCTCGCTGGTAAGCAACAAAACACGCTGAAGTGAAAGGTGTATATAAATAGCTCGCCGTTAGCATGCCGAGAGACGGCATTCTTCGTGGCCTAGCCGTTTAACGCCGCGCGCTGCGGAGCGAGAGGTCACCCGTTCGTTTCCGCGCCTCGGAAAGTATTTCTGAATTATTTCTTTTTTGTGGCTTATATATATATATATATATATATATATATATATATATATATATATATATATATATATATATATATATATATATATATATATATACGGGATATGACGGCGACGCCGACGGCAAAAACCAGCCGAGAGTGTCCATATAAGTGCTTGCGCAATAAAGGAGCTGGACGTACCTTGCATTAGTGGTGCAAGGCTAAAGACACAGTGCAGCTAATCTGTTGCTAGCTGGCCCTGGCCGTACGCAGTAATGCCAAGTTATACAAAGTGATACTAAGTTATACGAAGTAATGCCCCGTGATGCCAAGCTCCATTCGAGTCCAGCATAGTCACCTCTCGCCGTTTCAGACGTACTACGTCGTGAACTCTTCGCTCTCCCCATGTCTGTGTATGGCGCCGTGCGCCACTGCCACGCGCCGGGCTCATACAGAACGAAGGAACGCAAGCGAAATTCGCCGTGACGTCACCTGTGGCGCGACCGAGCGGTTGCGTGCAGTGTCGAGACAAGCGGGCTGGTGGCGGAGCAGTGTATGGGCTAGCGAAGCAGGCGCACAGCTGTGCGACCGGTCGCTGGACAACGCGCGGTGACGTCATCGCGAGCGCGGAGTTTCGTTTTGTTCGCGCTGGACAGATTACGGCCTGCTAAACAGCTCCTCCAATAAAATCACGGCGCCAGGAGAAATTGAGTCCAGGAATTCTGGATGATGCGCAGTGGAGTATTCTATCATAGAGCCGCGCCAGCGCTTCAAATGGCTTAGAAAGAAGAGCATATGCAAGCATAATCTCCCAGCTACGCCAGTTTTAGTTGCAGCGCTAGCTATTCGCTCTTATAGCAATGCAATAAACATTACGTATCGTCACCTACAACTACATAAGCTATAGTGGTGCGTTGCTTGAATACGTCGACGACCACTACTAATGTACATCGTCGCACCATAGTGCGCACTTCGTTGCGATAAAAGTGACATATTCGCTCTAACTTGAATGCCGACGTCACGTGGGACCATCAACTGCCCTTTGCACGCCAGTGTAGTTGACGTACCTGGCAAGGTTTAGGCATGTGCACAACTACTCATTAATACGCAGAACTTTAATTATGAAACGTCACAGCATGACAGCCTCGAACTCAACAGACAAAATAGAACTAGCAGGGCTTTCGAAGTAAGTTAATAGGTAGCCGACATAACAAGGTATAATATGGAGATAATTGAACATGCTCCAAAGCAGGGGTCTCCAGCTCAGCTAGCGGGCCGCAGTCACAAAATTTAGTGCCGCCAGGGCCGGGACAGTGAAGGTTCAGGCTTCGCACTAGTGGTGCCAAGCCTGTAGGAAGAGCAGAGCCGGGCCGCCTTCATTTCTTTCTCTTTCTCTCTGTTTCTTGTACATCTTATTTCGTACCTTTTTCTTTCAATTTTTCATTAGGTCTCTCTATCTATTTCTTTCTCACCGTCGCTCTTTGTATCTTTCTCTTTCTTCCCTTTCTTTTTCTAGTTCTCTCTCTCGATTTTTCTCTTCCTCTTTCTCTCTCTTTCTTTGTTCCTGACTATTTCTCTCTTTCTGTATTGCTCTCTGTTTTTTCTATCCTTTCTTGTGTTTCTTTTTTATATTTCTTTCTCTTTCTGTCTATGTCGTTCTGTGTCTACCTTTTTATGTCGTTGTTCCTATTATTTATCTCTATTTTCTCTTTCTTTCTATCGCTTTCCTTCTCTCTCTCCTTTTTTTTTCTTTTTCTCTCTCGCACTCTATTTTTCTCTTTTTCTCTCTTTGTCTCTATCTTTCACGTGTTCATTTTCATTTAACGCTCGCACCTGTTGTACTCGGTAGTGGGGCTTGCCCAATTTCTGTGGCTTATACCCGCTTTAGCTGCAAAAAACGTGGTTGATCCCTCCGTCATAGGAATCGGTATAACACGAAAGTAAAACGTACCATTACTGAAGCAGTTGAATGTTTACTGTACATTTATGTAAGAGAGCTTGCACAATCTCTATTGGTGTTTGGCAGCTATAGCCCCGTTTAATGTGGATGCACCTACGTTGACACTGGGTGGTACATCTTTATCGCGACGACTAACGTCCATGATCAATGATTAAAGGGCCCCTGACATCCGATTTTTTGTTTGTGACATTTATGTTGCAATAAGTAGGTCTATGTCTTGTAATCACGGAATTACACCGCAAATGCTCCTACGTGATGTCTAATTAATCCTAGCAGCCAGGGGCGCAGCCAAGGGGGGGGGGGGGGTTGGGGGGGTTGAAACCCCCCGAAATTTTTCAGTTTTGCTTGCGTATATATACACGCACACATACAAACGCACGCACGAGCATACATAAAGTATGGTTGAACCCCCTTCCCCCCCCGAAAAAAATTTCTGGCTACGCCCCTGCTAGCAGCGTTAATTATGGTCATTTTTAGTGTAGGTTCAAAACGCGCGCCGAAAGAGGATAAGAAACTGGCGCCGCGCCGCGGCGGTCGCGCCTCGGGGCACACGTGGTGACGTACGCTCAGTATTGGGTGACGTCAGCCACGCGCTTGTTGAGCTGCCAGTTAGAGAAATTCGTCTGCTCGTCGAGCACGTGGTAGACAATGTCATCGCTGTCAGACGCAGATTCGTGGCCCTACTCATCGTCTAACGAGTCCGACGACGGTTCGCAAGTGGCAGACGCTGAGGTTGCGAATGTTTTGAATGGAGGAGCCTGGCAATGTAGCGGCTGAAACCGAACGCCTCTCCTCGCCGCAAGGATCGCGGCTGCACCTTTTTATAGCGCTCTGATGCGTTCGCCTATAGTGGACTCACGATGCGTTGCTCTTTTTGTTGCCACCCGGCAGTTTTTTTACAAGCGTCTAGCGCTGACAGCACTGCTTGGCGCCGCCGTTGAAGAACGGTGAGGCGCCGTGAGCTGGTGTATCACTGGCGTCTGAAATATGGTAGCTGCGCCTTAGTCGAAGCAGCTGTAGTGAAATGTAAGGAAAAACATAAAGAGTATGATAATAAATTATGACGATTCCAGTTCACTACAGACGCCGCTTAGACACCGCAGTTGTACGTCCTCACCCGAAAGCGCTTTAATTTTAGGGGCGAAGCTCCTTATAGCGGCACCCGTTCGTCCCGTCGTAGTGTGTAACCAGTCTTAAAAACGGAGGGGGCGTGCACACATGAAGGCTCCCTAAAGACAATGCGCTGCGACAGTACGTGATATGTATCGCCCTCTCCTCTCCTACGCTTCCCCCTCTTTCTCCTCTCCTACGGAACGCCTGAACAAGAGGAACGCCTGAACTCTCCCGCTCGCGCCACTAGGAAGTTGGTTCTAGTTCACTATAACCACAGTGCACCGCGCGTATTTCTGTCTGTGACGTCGACAATACTTGCTTTATCTCTGCAACGTCCCAAGGGCCTACGTCTACGTCATACTAGTGGTTATGTTGATAGGAGTTCAAAGTTTAGATGAGCATTCAGGCTTATTTTAAAACCAAATTAAAGTATCTTAAAGGCAACGCTCGTCACTCATAATCGGTCAGAAGTGCCCCCGCATGCAGGACTATGAAACAACACGAGCATCTCGCGTTTCCAAATTCGGTGTCAGGGGTCCTTTAAAGAAGCAGTGACATCAACTTTAGGCATGTCGCGTTTTTAGATGCGAAGCAGCTTATGAACGAGGCCTGTCCCCGCGGCTTCCCATCGGCGTAGCCAGCAGTGCCCCGTGTGCCATCTAGTGCCCCGCGTGCCGCTAGATCTATGGAAGAAAGAAGAGAACGAAGTGCTGGCACGAGAGGAGAGCTCGCGCATGGTGTGCAGAAAGGAATGTTTGCCTGAAATATGGACGTGCGGTAGAGCGCTCGCTCCCCTATCGCGCGTGCTCTAGTTTGAGTGGAGACCGCTAGGGGCGCTGTAGTTCAAGAGATAAAACCGCAATACTTCTTTGCAGACTACTTGGTTCATATTTGTAAACTCGACAAAGTATCCTTTTCTCATATCAGGTATCTTTGGACAAAACTGACGCGCTCTGGTCTTATATCGCTCTTGCATTTTTTACCTGCCGCGGTATATTAGTGTCGCACTGCCGAGCTAGGACGCAGGTTCGATTCCTGGCCGCGGCGTCCGCATTTGCATGCAGGCGAAATGCAAAAGCACTTATGTACCTAATTTAGGCGCCCGTTATAGAAACCCAGGTAGTTAAAATTAATAAGGAGCCTTCCTCTACGGCGCGCCTCATGATCACATCGCTATTTTGCCACTTGAAACCCCAGAGTTTTACGCGAACGCCTTCAATGCTTAGGCGAATGGCCCGGTGAGTTGCTTTATTCTATTTTAGTATATTCGTCCACCAGCCGATCACGTAAATGAACCTCACCTAGGCTCTGGTGCGGATAGTTGATGACCCACTCAACGGCTGACGAGAGGAATCCGTGCACCAGAATCACAGGTGGCCTCCGGGGCGCATGAATTGAGGCTGCTACCGTGCGGCCGTGTGGGATGCGCTGCATCGACAGCACGTAGCTGTCCTGCGTGGTGACCGTGAATTCTTGGCAGCGGTAGCCCTTGCTTCGGATCAGGTCTGCCTGCGATTACGACGCCCTCAGTGGCACTCGCACGTCGGCCTTCGTGTGCCGTGGCGTAATTCTAGGGATATATGATTCGCGTGCTACCAAGGTGGATCTCAGAGGCCACATGGAAAGATGAGCGTAGTAGAGATTTGTTCCACCAGGTGCAGCAGCGATCCCAGCTGCTCACAATTCTTCAGTGAACTCAGTCAACTTTTGTTAATTGTCCTTGCAGGTAATTGGTCATTATCATAAGTAAAGTTACGTTATAACATCATATGCAACCAATATAACTCTTAACTTGAACAAGAACCATGGATTCTTATTGTTTCGGAGACATTCCACTAATATTCGAAAAACCGGTAGTAAGCATGCTTGGAAAAAAAAATAAGAGTGCCATTCGGAGCTTGTGCCACTTGTGAACGTAGGCGATCGAGAGATACTTACCTTTTCCTATTTCACTCAATAAGCGAGGATATATGCTCGCTTCTGGAAGCAGTCACTCATTCTGGACTCTCGATGACATGCACAGGACCCGCTGCCGTGCTTTTTGATGACGATTCACCACAGCCAAGTGCTGCTATGGCCATCTCCTCTCGATATCTCTAACCTAAATATCTGAGAAGCACCTGCGTAGCACTCACAGCGGCGGTCTAGTGGTTATGGCACTTGACTTCTGACCCAAAGGTCGCGGGATCGAATCCCGGTCGTGGCGGTCGCATTTTCGGTGGAGGCGAAAGGCTAGAGGCCCGCGTTCTGAGATTTAGGTGCACGCTAAACGACCCCAGGTGGTCGAAATTTCCGGAGCGCTCCACTACGGCGTCCCTCATAATCATATCCTGGTTTTGGGACGTAAAACACCAATAATTTGTGTTTTTGGGTTGATCGAATGTAGTTGAGTGGCAGTGAGTTTTGAGCATGGGACATACATGAATGCATCCTTGAACATTGAAAATAGCTCCCATATGAGACATGTTTAGTAGAGGAAGGAACGCTATGCTACGCGCTAAATGATAGCATTTGACAGCATTATCAGATCCTGCTCAAGGACAACGCGGTCGCCGTTGTGCTCGTGGCGTGCCTCCGCAAATTTATTTTTATTTTCAGATTTAGTGCTAAACACGCTCTCGAAAGGCGATTTAGCTTGGGAGACGGTGGACGGCCTGCGTCGGAACGGCCGCCCACTGTGCAGATATCATAGACGTCGACAGGAGGTGGAGGGGGAGGGGGGGGTGAGTACATGTGCTATATCGCTATGGATACTGAAACTTTTCAAATGCTCGTATTTCTTGTGGCGAACCTGACGAAACAAACACACCATAAAGACATGAAGACGTAGACAGCGCTGACACCTTCAACGTTGGTGGTTAGCTTATTTCACGCTGCTCCACAGAAGAAAACAGATTATCAAATAGCTCAGCGAACCACCCTTGTAATGTCCTCCGAGTTCTCTAAATTCATCATTGAAAAAAAAAAAGAATGAAATAAAACGCCAGACCATGCACGGAGCACGTGGCGCCGTCACAGTGAAAGGTTAAAGAGTGGCCTTTCCAGAGCCCGTTGTAAACTCACCTAGGGCGTTGACTACCAGTACAGTTGCAAGGTGCCGACTACGCCATGAAGCATCATAATTTGCGGAATAGGGAAGTAGCCACTATGCTGTACATTATTCATCATTCCGCGGAGAAGTTGGGTATTCACTACTCATCTGTAAGGCATTACATGCACTTTGTTGATGCTGTGGCTGATGGCGACGAAGAATGATGGCTGAGCTCTTTCTAATGGGTGCGAAGCTTTAAACCAAACACTCGTTACGCAGTTCGCATCGGGTGACTCCTGGCTGGTATTTTGCTATCCTACCACGCTATATTAGATCTGCTAACGTGATTCCTTTCCCGACATAATGCGTGTAGAGGATATTTTTGTGAATGATTTTCAATCACCGGCGTGGCTCTACAATAAAGGTAAAAAAATCGGCGTGAGTCTGTGGTAGAATACTCGATTGCAACGCAGAGGGCCTTGCTTCAAATGCCGCTCAATCCTGGACCTTTTTTTTCTCATTGTGCGCGTTAGCGGTTACGGACACTGGCGGCGGCGGCGGTCAACTATACGCCACCAAAATCTGTTGTGATCTCATAAGAACTTCCGCTGGGATCAGCAGGTGGAACGTATTCAAACTAAGATAGCAACAACAATAAATAACGCCACTGTAAGGGTTGCATTTACTCTTCCTCACAGTCACTTTCCTCAATATTCAAATATTAATTTCGTCACTGCATCGCAAGACGTCACAGGTCAATGTGCCTTTAAATGAATTCATTTTCGGTTTGCGGAGGGCTCAGGAAGACCAACACTAAGGCAGGCGAAGGATGCCGTATGTTGCAGGAGCTTCTAGCCCTGCGAGATATGCAGACAATTTGCTCCGCCCGGTTTCCTCCTTTCAGGTTATGTTGTAAACATGACATTTCTTTTATGTGAAGCGCGAGCAGGCTAACAAGAAGGCAGAAATGCATAGGCCTTCTTTTTCTTCTTCTTCTTCTTGTTCTTTATTATTATTATTATTATTATTACTATTATTATTATTATTATTATTATTATTATTATTATTATTATTATTATTATTATTATTATTATTATTATTATTATTATTATTACAATACCCCCAAACACCCTCATTACGAGGGTAGTACAAGGGGTGTGGGGTTTCGTGAGCAACTCATTCAACGCGGTGCCTCGGCTCATGATATGTTTACGCGCGCAGCGGCGAGAGGGCTTACGTTGGAGGGGGGCATTTTGCCATCCCCGCTGCCCTTCGCGCCCTGCGCTCATTCTGCAGCCGAGACGCCCCATTTCCTCCTCCCCCTTTTGTGGGAAGATTCCTCCTCTCAACACGGGGAACGCGCGTCGCTTTCTCGGATGCCTCAGGGGTCTTCTGCCTTGGGAGGTGTGACTGACCACATCGGACCCATCCCGGAATACCGCCGCCGCCATCAACCCCTGCAGCACCCCGGCCGTGGAGTGCGAACTACTGCCCAGTGGCCATGCGAGGTGAGATTAACAGTGATCATTCCCTCGATGTGTGCTTGCTATTTGTTAATTGTTATCTCCCAGTAGTGCGGAACGCTCCGTCGCTGAGGTGCTCTTTTGAATGTGCTGCTGTAGTGGTTGCAATTGGCAGATTTGCAACTAAAGATGAATAAACACCTTCAGTTGAAAGGCTTGTCTCTGTTCCCACTGGCTTGAAATCCGCCGCGGTCGCGACTGAACGCGAACCGCGGGATGGGGTGGGGGGGGGGGTCACAGCTGTGACTGTTAGGCCCGCTGCGTAGTACTAGCGAGACTGACTGACATTCCAGATAGCGCGCGGAGCGATCCAAACAACGGACAGGATCGCACGCGCGGCTCATGTTTTAATTAACAATCCCTACAGGATTGAGGGGCACATCAGCACTGGTCCCTGAATACACATAAGCAAAAAAAAAAGCACAATGATACGAAGTTAAACATAGGTAATCTACAAAATAAGTATACGATCAGAAATTGCAGAAAAATACAAACATTGGCAAAACTACGGGCGCACATACGCCCGGGAAAAAAAGATGATCAGGAAAGCTCGCAATAACATCACTGCGAAGTCATGAAATTAACGATAATAATAAGATTAGAGTGTTAGTCGTGAGTACTTGGATCTTGAATCTTGGCTAGGCAGGGTTCACTGGCAATGTGTGATGGCAATACGTTCAGACCATTTATTGCGCCTGGTAAAAAGGAAACAGAAATAGCGGGAAGGCTGGCAATTTATGCTTTTGACTTCATGTGCATGGTCACAACAAGGAAAGGTGACTGCTGGTGACTGAAAAGAAATCACCCTGAATCAAAGGATGGTGACATAGCTTACGGAAGAATGATAGGCGGGAAATGTTACGGCGAAGTGCTAGGTTGTATAAGTGATCTTTATTTTATGACATGATGCTGGGGTGACATGAATAATCTGAAAAAATGAATCGCACAGCACGGTTTTGCAAGGCTTCGATGTTACTGATGATGTAAGCTTTTCCGGGATCCCAAATAGGAGACGCGTATTCTACTTTGGGATGGTTTAGTAAGGTGTATCTATGTTTTTTATAAGCATTAGAGCTTCATTTAATCATGTGTATGAAGTCAGAGAGCATGGTTAGCGGAGGCCAGGGTAACAATAATATGATTATTGCACGATAAGTTTGACTGAAGATTGTTGCCAAGGTACCTGTAAGTTTAAGTGAGTTCGACAGCGCAGTTATGGAGGGAGTAAGTGGCTGGGATGTGCCGCCTATGGGTGAAGGACATGAGCTTAGTTTTGGAAATATTTAGCTGCCTTAACCAGTTGGAACACTATGCGCATATCGCTGCCAGGTCAGCCTCAAGTAATTGGCTATCAGCGTCACATCGGTAAAGCACGCAATCACCTGCATGCGGTCTGATTTTTGACGACACACAACTGAGTAAATCACAGATATCGATTGACAAATGCAGATGTCCAAGCACGCTGCCTCGCGGAACTATTAGCGTAACACGAGTAACACGAGTCAGAATTGATAACTGATGTAAACTGAGTTCTACATAATGTGGAACGCGACGAAATGCCTTTAAAAAATCCGAAAATGCTAGAGCAACTAGAAACCCAGCGTATATATTAGTGCGTGTATGTCGCTTATAAATCCGGCTAGTTGAGTGTCGCAGGAATAGCCATTGCGAAAACCGTGCTGATGCTTGCAAATAATGTTATGGTCTTCAAGACATTTGATAAATTGAGTGTCGATGACGTGCTCAAGTGGTTTACGAATAGGAGATGAGCCGACTTCTGTTTTCACTTAGTGAGTATACTGCACGAACTAAAATATTATTATCCATCAACTTGCTCAGTTAAAATGTTGAACGCAGATACAGTTTTCAACCCGCTGTGACTATTACGAGGACGACGCTTTTGTATTGCCTCATAAGGAGGCCTCTAATTTCGTATTTACCCGATGGGGCAACACGCTCATTCATAATCGGCGTTCTCATACAGGAAAGCAAGCAAAAAAATTCCATGAACTTACCGGCGTTCGAAAGGCATCCGGTTGTCGCGGTTCGAAGATGCACCAAACAGAGCCGAAGCACAAGCCACACCACAAGAGAGCCTTCACACAAAATCGTGCCCAAAGCGACGTCTGTACAAAACGAGCGGACAACGCGCATCCTCATTTACGGCTGCTCCCTCCCTGCGCGTCGCCCGAACGCGCGCGGGCGCGCTAATGCGGGCAGTATCGTAGCGGCGGTGCGCGGCATCTGCTACGCTCAGGGCACAGCTAAACGTGCAGGCCACTGGAGGAAAGAAGACTCGCGTTGTTATTGGCTACGTCGCACTCTCCCGATCACACGTCCCGCTTCACTAATATTACGCAGTGCAGTTCGTACTGCGTCTAGTGCCGGCTATTCGGGAAGCGCCAAGAACAGGCCCATTCACATTTGTGAATGCTTTCTCATTGGCTGTGGACCTCGTATTGGCCAATACTTAACATTCTTGAGACTCTCGGTGTGAACGATGCTCCCGGTTGACTGGCTGGTGCTAACCTCGTCTTTCCCAACGCTGCACGCAATTAGCTCGGCAAAATAATGACTTCGAAACGAGGTAACCGCATTATTCGGACAGTCTACCCCGCAGCCTTTGGGCAGCGGATAAGTAGTAGCTTCTCGCGCGGCGGTGCAACCTTTGCGCAGCGGCCAAAGGAGTGTGCACAGCAGGCGGTCATTGCCGGGAAGAGGAGAGGGGACACAAGTGCGTGATAAGCATCCTGGCCCGCATCTGTCGGGGGGTAAACAAGTTCACTTTGAGTTTTGCTTCAATGGTTCGGGCATTGTTTTCGCACGGACATAAAACGGCTCAGTGAGTGAGGATGCGCGAAAGAATCTGGAGCGACGTCGTGCACTACACTGCAAATTGCGTGCTCTGTACTGGTTCACAGGTCGCTGCCTTCGCAGGGCGCCCTTCACGGGTTGCCCCTTGCACACGCGTCCCTGCACGGGTTATTAATCGCCGGCGCAGTACTATGGGAAGCAAGGAAAGAAAAACAATGTCTTTGCGTGCTTGAAAGGACGTGCACGGGCAATTAAATCCGTCCTCAGCGTAAGCGAGCTGCTGTGCTGGGTCGGAGCGACGTTATTTTGGCCAAAGTGTTTTACAGCACGTCAGTGTCACGACAACAATGCATTTCCCCCCAAGTGCAAAGATGGGCGAGTTGTTAATAAAATTACAAGCACTGCAAAAAAGAAAAGAGAAAGAGAGAAAAAAAAAAACTGACAAAGGTGTGTGTATACAGTCTGGACAACGCTGAATTACGAGCTGCAGTTTTTTGAAGAAACAGGCTAACGATACACAGAAGAAAAAGAGGCACAAGTTCAACCTTTTTGTGCATTGTACAAACACCCGGAAGACTCGAATTTAGAAGTTAAAATAAGGAAGAAACCAAGAACACAGCTATGCTATTACTGAACTTGTAAAATGAACTCGATTTATTTCGCTTCAGCGTAACCCATGCCTTCGTGAGAGGTAACATGCATTTCCTGGTCTTTGTTACTATGAAAAAACGAAGTTGGTAGTGTCAGCCAAAACAGTAGGGGAACCAAATCTTTTCTTTTCTTAAGGGCGAAGCACTCCAGGCTTGTCCGTTGTGTGGTGTCCGTGCTCACGGCACAGCATCGTGTAAAATCCCCTAAAAAGGGTTTAACAATAGACTAATATCAATTATAATTGTGACACAACAATACAAAACACCTAGACGAATAAACCCTCTATACTAGTCGGCAATTTCAACGTAGACATTATGTACCTTAGGACCTAGCTTTGTCGTCGACGCTCACTGTCCGCTGTCATGGTGGTTGAAAACAGTTGCTAGAGTCGAAACATATGTGTGCATGTGAATAAAAAAAGTTTACAATAGACGAACAACAATTATAATTGTGACGGAACAGTATAAAACACCTACAAGCACAAACCATTTATACTAGTCGGCGACTTCAACGTACACATTATGGGCCTTAGGTCCTAGCTTCGCCCACTCGTCATCATTCACTTCGTGGAGATGCGTTCCATTTTCTTTTTTTAAGATGTGACGGCAAATGTTTTTACCAGGTTTTCAACGAATAACTGAATGACCCTCTTGTCAGCCTCTTCTGTAGCTTCTGTTCTGTGAAGACATATTCTTCTGATTGGGCGAATTAGTGCATCGTATTCTTGCATTGCTCTTGCACAACTCAGTTTGAGCATGAAGTAAAAGCGACATATGAGCAAGAAAGGAAATAAGACAGACGATCATCCTTTCGCCTATCTTTTTCCCTTACTACAAAAACTGAGCAAAATAAACAGGGACAGGGAAGACACACGCACAAGTAATGGAGTACCGACTCGCCGAGCGCTCAGTCCTTTTAAACTTATTCCCTTCTTTGCTTATCTGTTCCTTTTAGTTCACGTTAAAACTGAGTGTCGCTCAAGCAGCACAAGAATCAGTGAAGACATAGTGCACCAGATTCCTTCTACGCCTACGTAGACACTGTCTACGTTGTAAGCCCTGTTGAATATTGAAGCTGTACAGTGGCTTCCACTCTTAGGGTAAACACGGCTCAGCGCGGCAGCGCTCTGCGGAGCGCCATTGCATACGTCGTGGCCGCGCATGGAAACGAAGCGGCGCAGGCGCACGCGAGCACGCCGCTCTTGCTGTACTACAGCCAAGCAAGCGACGCGCTCGAGCGATAAAGCAGACGACGCAAAGTATCTCCCGTGCATCCGTGTGCGCATGTGCCGCTACGCTTCGACGCGCGGCCGCGTCGGCTGCACTGGCGCTCTGCGGAGCGCAGGCACGCTGATGGTCGATTAAAATTTTTAATCGTTTAATCGTTAATTGTTCGTTGATTTAGCCTTTCATCGATTAATTACTTTCTATGTGATGTTTTAATCGATTAATCGACATTTTTGAAGGGTACTTTAAAAAGGATATCTTATTGTTTGGGAGGTATTGTTTGTGTTTGATCTCGAGCGAAGTCTTTCTATCAGACGCGCTAGAAAGATCACATGTGCGCATTGCGCCTTCGTGAGAATTCGCAGTTTCGCCCAATGGTTACAGGGGGCCCGTCGTATTCGGGTGATATCACGGGTTGAAGGATCTGTGGCCATCAATCATCGATGGACGATTCGGCCACAGGTCGTATTTCCTCGAAGCCTGCCTCCTCGAGCGCACCGAAATCAGAGGCGTTTTCGGCTACCACACTGGGCGAAAAGACGCACCGGAAACATGCAGCGTGGCGAAATCCAGCGAAAGGCAAAGCAGGGACGAGAAAGAAGAGGAAATAAATAAGACGCTCGCACTCGTACGGACGCCATCGTTTCTCCGTTTGTACGTTAGATGTTGTGGAAGCCCTCGATAATAATGTAATTGCAGACTGACGTGATCTCTTTTTTGAGGTAATCCATGCGAGATTGTACAGCAACATACTGGTCTCAAACAGACCAATTATTATTATTATTATTATTATTATTATTATTATTATTATTATTATTATTATTATTATTATTATTATTATTGCCGTAATCGATTAATCGAAGAGTTTTAATCAATTAATTAGATTAACTGAAAGGCGGAAGTCGATAACGATTAATCGATTAACAGTGCTCCTTTAATCGATTATTCGATTAATCGATCACCGATTTTACCATCCCTGACGCTGAGCCGCGTTCACCCTAAAAGTGGACGGCACTGTACATTCGAGGCTCAGACGTAGCAGGAATTCAGCCTTTTCGCGAACACTGTGTCCTGTAGTGCTTTGAGAGGAGTATGGGGGTACTTCAGTCACTGGGGGGTTCGGCAAGCTTGTATGGTTGCATGTATTGATTAATTATTCACTACATACCAGTGTTTTACTTGTCGAAGAAACGCAGCGTCTATGAAACGCCGTTGTAGAGTGCTCTCAAGTATTTCCTCAATACTTGATGTTCGTTTATTGTGCACAGCACACGGCGCAGGACTGTTTCACACCGACAGCATGCATAAGCTGGAAAACTGCTTCTTGCGTTTTCATTCATTCATTCATTCATTCATTCATTCATTCATTCATTCATTCATTCATTCATTCATTCATTCATTCATTCATTCATTTGTGTCTTCGCTTGTAACAGATTTCAGCAAAGCCTTTAGTGACAACGACGATGGCACGATGACAACACCGACAATGCATTGCGAAGAAAGGCAGCAAGCCGCCATCAACAGCATATGATACCGTGGAGGCAGAAACTGGGTCTTTTTATCACAACGGCGTGCACATCCGTAGCGCTCAGCACACGTTTAATGATTTCTTGCTAGATACCTTTTACGCCCTAGCGGCGTCCACGGCGATAAAAACACCCGCTTTGCTGCGTGTATATCAGGAGTGCGCTTAACTGGGCTGGTTGGTACATGATTAAGAAGAGAGCAAACAGCGCTAAACACGGGACGGAGAAGAAGAACGACAGACACAAGCGCTGAACTAACAACCACTGGTTTATTGCTTGGATATGCAATATATACGGAAGCACTTCGCAGTTACTGTGTTTTTTTTGGCTTTTTTTGTTGTTCTTCTGCGCAGTGCTTCCGTATATATTGCATATCCAAGGAATAAAGCAATGGTTGTTCGTTCAGCGCTTGTGTCTGTCGTTGTTCTTCTCAGTCCCGTGTTCAGCGCTGTTTGCTCTCTTCTTAAATGTGTGTATATGCTATATCAATGCCGTAATTTGCTCCAAGCACTTCGTCCTGCGTGCTCCTTCTTTTGTCCCGTCCATTGCGCTTAATTTTCACCAAGTATGCTCCATCACCAACTGGCCCTCACCTCGAATCTGCTGTATTTAAGTTTACCATTTGTAAGTGCTCTCAAGGGAAGCAGTTGAAGTTTTATGAATAAGTGGACTGGGGCCGTGTCAGAAAGTTAACTGCGGATGCGTCCCTTGTTTCACCCCACTCGCTCTCTTTCTCTGTGCGTCCGTTTTCTTAGGAGGAGGCGAGCTGCTGCCGTTCCCCCCTCGCGCTTCTTTTTCTCACCCGAGGCGTGGAAACACGTGACCCCTGGGTCTAGACTGTGCTCGAAACAAGCTCTCCCTGTGGTCGTTTATCTGAGCGAGCTTCTTCAGCTGGTGCTATTCCGTCGCTCGGTCAGCGGCCTGCCGCCGCAAAAAATAAATAAATAAATAAATAAATAAAATAAAAATAAAAAATAAGGCATCTGAGTAAAGAGCGGAGCTGGCAAGCAAGCGCCGCCACCTGGAGAACGCTGACGGAGGTATTTCTTCATCTTTCTTTGATGTTTCTTTCTTTCTTTCCTTAATGCTCTCTACATTTTGTTTTTCTTCTTTCTATCATCATTCTACATTGCCCTCTCTCCTCCTCAGCCTCACCTCTGTTTCTCACCCCTTGCTGTAGCATACATGGTTGTGCGATGGTATACCTCCTCCTCTCCCTACTCCTCACCCTAACAGTTCGTCACTTCCCTTTCCCATCCCCTTGCCGTACTACACTACGCACGCTATGCTATGCTAGGAGCTGCTTGACACATAGCCGCTTTCAGTGGCGCACACCCGCCGAGGTATTGCGCTGCACGGCGGACAAACCTCGAGATTAAACAGCTGCGCCATTAAAAAACGAACAGGTGACAACATTGTGCCCGCATCCACGGCGTAACGGTAAACGTGGGCGATAACACACGGCAGCGGTAACGGTGCTACAAACGTGGAGTGGGCCGCAAGTTGGAAGGGAATGTGACCAGGACTTCAGGGCCCTCAATTCGGCGCCTCAGTGGCATTCAGGAAACAAATAGCGCGAAAAAACGTGGGACTAGTAGAAGAAAGCAACAGGACAAGCGCATACTAACAACTGAACCTTTATTAGAAAACGAATGTATTTAAGCAAAACTGCTAGCCGGCCTAGTTGGAACGAATTCATTGTAGTACTTGCGCGAAAGCAAACGGGGACGAAGAAAGGAGACACACGGACAAGCGCAATCTAACAACTGATTTATTTTTGAAAAAACGTTTGCTTAAAAGCCCAACGTGATCAGCGCGCTTCCGCCAGAGAGCACACACCATCCGCGCATACAACAATCACTGTAGACCACAATTCCCCAGATCATCGCGTCCACACACACAGACACACACACGAAAAAAAAAACATCAAAGCCACCCACATTTCCCCAGATCATCTCGTCCACACACACATACACAAACGCGAAAAAAAAAACACAACATCAAAGGCACCTACATCAACAAAATGAAAAGAGAACGTCATTAAAGATACGCAGACAGCAGCGAAATCTCCTTATCTAACAAAGCAACGGATGGATGGCTGATACACTTGTCTTTTAGTCTATCAATCCAAAGGGCCTCAACGCTGCTGTCTGCGCATCGTTAATGACGTTCTCTTTTCATTTTGTCCATGTAGGTGCCTTTGATGTAGGTGCCTTTTAAGCAAACGTTTTTTCAAAAATAAATCAGTTGTTAGATTGCGCTTGTCCGTGTGTCTACTTTCTTCGTCCCCGTTTGCTTTCGCGCAAGTACTACAATGAATGTATTTATACCAAGCAAACCACACGTTCGCCACGCACAAAACCCAAACCTCAGATGTGCGAATCCAGGTACCCTATCTCAACTTTGTTCAAAGCAAGAGAAGGTTTAGCCAGACAGATGTCGCCGCCTTTCCCGATAAAGAAAGCTTCCGTAAGCTCACGTGCCGTCTGGTCACGATGGCGTGCAAGCACGTTTGCATCAGTGAAGACCGGCGTGCAACCACAGTCACGGCAGTGCTACGTCCCACGTTTTTTACACGTTTTTTCGCGCTATTTGTTTCCAGAATGAATTACCAACTCGCCCAACGGTCTATTCTTCTCAGTGGCATGTAGCGTTTCACAACATTAACAAACGTGTTAGACTTTGGAATGCTTCCCCAGTTTCATTTACTGTCTAATAATAACAATTATTCATTGCGTTGTACGTGACAAACTCCACGATATGACTGTGAGACACGCCGCAGTGGTGCAGTCGGGTTTTTCATCACATGAGGTTCTTTAAACGTGCACCGAAATTGGTGTACGGGGGTGTTCTTGCATTTCGGCCCCATCGAAGTGCGGCCGCCGTGTCCGGGTGTCGTACTAACGCCGTCATACTTAGAAACGCGACACCACACTTGCGAGGCTTCCGCGGAGTGCTTTCATTCCTTGTCCACAAAGTTCGTTTGCTACAAGTTCAGTCGTGCGATTCCTCGCTGCCATATATATTGGCATATTGACAACGTCGCCATGGAACAATTGTAGCAGGTGGAATGACATACAGTAGTAACGTCAGCAGCAAACCTCGCGCGCAATTTCCAGTAGCCACCGAGAAACCAGGAATGTGCTCTTTGCGACGTCTGCAAGTGAATTAAGAAAGCTAGCACTTGAGTGTTGTGCTCTAGATAAATAAGCGTATCCTTAAAAAGTGCTTGGGCCTGTACGTAAAAATACGCGAATTAGACAATTTGCAATCTCCAACAATTCTCAATAACAGCGCAAAATAGTGCTTGCGTCTCAATCGCATTACGCTGGGGTAACGTGACGTTCGGTACGTTAAGATATTTCGCTCCAGCAGACCTGCTGTTACGGCTAGTATGCTTACCTTCACACATTCACATTCACACACATTCACACGCCACGCTTATGTTCGATGCCGATGCCCGGTTCAGTTTAATTTTATGTACCTCCGCTTCCTTACTATTCACAGTGTAATTGAAGTAGATGAGCTCCCAACTTACTACAAGCGGACAAGCGATGCAGACTGTACTCGAGCATGCTCCGCCCGTGTCATGCACTTCACAGAACTTATTGCCATCTTCCACCCAAGCTCCCGCATTATATCAATATTTTTTTCGGTACCCGACCGCTTTCGTAACAGGAACACGCTTTGGCTCGTACAAAACGAGAGCATGTTTTCAGTATTTGTTAGCGTAGGACAAAAAGGAAGGATGGCGTGAAACAAATTATGCCGTCCTGGTGTCCTTCGCTTCATGCTAAAGTGGACGACAGAAGTACAATGCGGGCAAGTAGACTCGTGTTAGCACATCGCTAGGGCCTCTATGAGCAGCGCGCCTGATAAAGGGGGAAGCCCTTTTGCAACAACCGCCTGCGTCTCACGACTATCCTACAACTTGAGCATCGCATCGTGACAATGATGCATCTGAAGAGGAAGAAGCAAACCCAGTACGGCAACTTCCGCTACGCAAACGGACATTGTCGACCAGGTTACGAGACTGCGTGTTGTGATTTCATTGTATTTCATTGTATTGAACATGGAATTGTGCCATGGTCTTGTGCTGTGGGAACCTTGGTGTCTTCTCCCCATTTCATGTTTTGTGGCTTTCCGCAGCGTCAAGCCAGTCAAGATGGCCGGAAGACATGACTGACTTTATTCAGAGTGTAACAAACTCAAATTTTTGTGTGTTGTGAAGAATTTAGGTTGTCAGTGTTTGGGTGTAGACATTTGCTTGTGTTTTTCTATTTCCTGTTTATATTGTTATTATCGTGTGTCACGTATTAACTAAGTACTTAAATAGAAGAATGGCCGAACATCTGTATGTTAAACCAGTTAAGGAAGTTTTGCCGACATCGCCTTAACGAGGAAGTTAAGGTTATCAGAATGGCCGAATGTTAGCACATCGCTAGCGCCTCTATGAGCAGCGCGCGTGCTGGTGTGAGCAGTGGAAGAGGAATACGACGTTGATGAGTGAGACTCTCGTGCGTGTTAGCCTGTGTGGCATCGTGTAGCCTGTGTGGCATCCAAGTTATTGAGTTTAAATTATTCTATATCTTCCTACTACGTCTCCTGACTTCTACGACGCCCGAAGACAACACTCGCAAAGTTGACCAGGTTTTCGAGCCGGTGAAGGAGCGCCATTTGTAGTGGTGATTGTAATGGTCTTTGTTGTGCGCGCCGAAAGCTTTCCATAGTTGGCCATTGCAATTTTATGCTTATTGAGTGCTACGCTTATTAATCGAGGTCACTAACATGGTTGTAAGCTCGTAGCGTATGTGACGAACCATTGTAACCGATATTTAGTAACCCTCTCTTAAAGGGCCCCCACCAGGTCACATAACAAATTTTAGTTAGACATTGGAAGTTGTTGCGAGCCCAATAAGGACCATTATGCCACAAGAAATTTTCTAATCGGTCCGTTAGAAGCCGAGAAAAACAATAATTTGTAGCGACGTGAAACCATGATGCGAGGAGGCGAGCTGCAAACCCTTGCCGCTCGCCCCGTTTAGCCTTCGCAAGCCAAATCCCTTCCCTGCCCTCTTCGGCACGCGAGCAGGAGGATCACGTAACGCATACGCACGAGCGCATGACGTGCCCGAACCAGCCCGAGCCCCCGGGACGCGAGCGGTGTTGTGGCGGAGTTCCTTGCGCTTCCTCTCTGCAAGTTATGCCGAATGCGCTCTCGCCGATCACTTGGCTTTCAACCTATTACTGAGAACGAAAGTTGCGACATTTGTACGGACGCTAGACTAGCAGTGTGCCGCATGAACATCTAGTTAGACGCGGGAGGATAAATGAGCGTAATGAGCGCTGGAACGCGGTGGAAAATTAGCTTCGTTCTAAGGTGTAGCGTCTGCACGATGCGCAAAGCGCGAGAACATGAAGGCGTGCGAAACGGAGGTAGTCTCTACCAGAGCCGTATATTCCTTCGGAGAGTTCGGCGGAGGGGCGGGGCCAACAACCGTCCAAATTTAGCGGCGGCGCTGTCCGCCATATTGTGCCGCGGCACTGTAAGCTCGCGTTGGCGTGCGCCCGCAACGCTCCGTCTCTGGCTAACCGTTTCTTCAGTGAGTTAAGGGGCTGATATACTCCAGCGTAACGTCGACGCGCGCGCACGCTCGGCACAGTGACGCTACGCTAAAGGCTCTGTTATACTCCGACGTCCGACGCGGGCGCCCGCGAGGACGCGGCGTTCCGTCACGCCGAGCTGGCGACGCTACGCCAGGCGCAAATCGGTCTCCGCTACAGTCGAGCCGGCTCCAACGCACCGGTGCGATCGCATCTAGAAGAGCGCATGCGCAGTAAAGCGAAGAACGCCCGCGCCACCTGTCAGGAACCGACGAAACGCCCCGCGAAGCAGGTTCCTGTACATGCGAGTCTGGCGCGTCTGGCGCGAAATGCAGCAGGATCTATTCGGCGCCGAGCGACGCCCGAGCGCGCCAGCAGCCGTCGGCCGCGTCGGCTGTCAACGGACGCCGGACTATAGAGGGCTGTTTCTTGCTGACGTAACGTCGCCGTGACGCGCGCGCTCGCTCGTCGACGTTACGCTGGAGTATATCAGAGCCTTAACAAACGTGCAGCACTCTATAGGCCAACGCGCGATGCGACTGACGCGCCCAGCGTCCGTCAACGCGCCCCGGCTGCAGCCGGCGCGAGGTGCGACATGCTGCATTCCACGCCGGCGAAGTTATCCAGACTGAACTGCGTCTGTGTCTCTACGTGAAGAAGGGACGCCGAGTGCGCTCAATTGCGCATGCGTCAAGGCGACGTAGTGCGTCGCGCAAGTGGGAGTATAGAGTGCTCTGTTTTCGCGTCAACGTAACGTGACGAACCTAGCGTCGCCATCTCCCGCCGCCGCGGGCTGACGCGAACGCACGTCTTTAGAGCAGCCTACTGCGCTGCAAGCCCCCACTGCGACGTCCGTGCAGGTCCACGATGTTCCACGCAGCCGACACGTGCACGAACAGCAGCAAAGACACACCAGGTCGGTCACAGAGGAAGCATAAATGCCGACAGCGACGTCACGGGTACAGCATCACGAGAAACCTCGGCACGAAATGGCGTCGGCGGCGCGGAAGCGCGCTGTTGCCAGACTGTAGTGCAGCAGTTGCCAGACTGGCGGCGAGATCAAAAGAGCGCCGAACTCTCCCAAAGGGAATATACGGCTCTGGTCTCTACGAGCGAAGGAGGTGCCCCCCCAGCAAAAAATTGCTGCCTACGCCCCTGCCACGTACCACACTTCCATTGCACCTAACCAATAAAAACGAACCACACAAATCACGTGTCCTTGCATCACATCCACTGCAGAGAATTTTGGATGTACCACGCTTTATTAGGACCTTAAACCGCTTAGACTGACTTCAGGATTGACAAAACTTGAAATTCGGGGAGATGGTGCATATTTGATGGGAAATTCTGTGCGCAAAAACAAGACAACTCCCCAGAACAAGAGACAGAGCCCCAGGAGCTGACTAAAGATACCAAGCGCCTGGACGGCGCCGTCACTACTAATATACTAATGATCAAGCCATATAAGAAGCAAACGTAGAATATAACAGCATGCATATTTTGGGGTACAGGGCCTCCTGAAAAGTGCAGAACGGGCAGCGTGCAGGCGGTGAGGCAAGCTATCATCTCACTCGATCCGATTTTGTTCTTATGAACACCCACCAACTGTTGGGTAAGGCAAGATAACGCAAGAGGAACACTGTTAGGAACGCGACTAAAATATTAAGGTTCCAATAAAGTTGTTACATTGCTCAATACTGGTTGTTCTGGGAGTACAAACTAGGCGGGAAGTTTCAAAATGCCTTTTGAATTTCGCTTAATTAGAGAATATGGAACCTTACCCTAACGTAACCGGGATTGTAATCATTACAACGTCATTCAAGCTGGGATCCGGCTGTAATTCATAACGCCTGCAGTAATGAGCAAAGGTTAATATTTCGCAACATCTGCAAGCGGCGATAATTAAACTCCTCGCACGACCTGCTTCAAGACTATCTCTAAGATAGCCTCGCTATTTTCAGTTGGTGAGCTACAACTACGTTTGCAATTACTCGGTTCTGTAATGCTCAAAGTCCGTGTCATTGTACGAATTACCTTGGAGCTATATCGCAACCACAAAGTTCATTCGTTCTCTGAGCACTAACAGAATGCGTTATAGGATAATTTCTGATAGGACGTGGCTCCTGTTTCACTTGTGCGTCATTTACGCGTGCTTGTTATTCGCAGTGTCTCCAGTTGTTTCGTTGCGCATGAGGAGGTCGCAGCCTCCCGTTGAATCAGTATCAGAGCTTTTCCGCTGCTCTCCTCGCGAAGTTGTCTGCGAATAAGTATCGTTGATTGTTTATCACATGCGTAAACACTGATTTTATGAAATGCCGGTCAGGGGCTATTCACAAACTTTTTCGGTCGTAAGCAACGTTTGCCATTGGCAAACGGCTTCTGAAGTACTCATAGGGACGCTGAAGAGAAAGATTTTTTCGTGTTAGTACAATACTCTCTCACGATATCAAGAACATCGCGCTTGCTATGAGAAGACGCTTGGTAACCTAGGAAATGCGCAAAAGGAAAATGCGGGTGGCGACGCCGCATCAAGGCTCCCGCACCAGTCACCGTGATGTCATAGATTTTGACGGCGTTGGGCCTTCGTATTCCTAGTCGGTAAAAATAAAGTATGTATATACATTGTGTTCCGGGGGAGCCAGAGGCTTCACATACCAAGTTTCAGGAAGTTTCGCAGAGCCAATGTAGCCGAACAAACAAATGTCTGTTGAAACAATTCTTGCATGTCGTCAACAGAAGACATCGCGGCTGAAGGCGACGAAGGCACTGCTGTGGTTTTTAAGAGAGACGAACTTGGACAAGCGGCTGTGAGAGTAATGTCGCGTGCCACGCAAGAGTGACTGACTCTATGTGCTGCGTCATGTGCCATCTTTCTCTCTCTTTCCTCTCCATCTATAAATCTCCCCTACCCTGTCCCCATGTGCAGGGTAGCAAACCGGTTTTCTTAAACCGGTTAACCTCCCTGCCTTTCCTTCTCCAATATTTCTTTTCTCTCTTGAAATCTGTGACGTTAGCATAGAAAATTTCGGCGGCAAATTTAGAAGTGAAACTTTTGACACTGATTTTTTTTATTGACAAGATGTAAGGAGATGTTGGCGAACAAATAATGCGCTGGCTACTCCTTAGCTCTTGGAGTACATAGGATCCAAATTTCTAATCACAATTAACCCGCAGTACATACAATATACAACTTAGCGTAACAGTCAAGACATAACATAAGAGTCAAAACAACATATTCAACAATCACATACATGTGTACACACGGTGATGTTACAAAAATGAACAACAACTGTTGCGTAACATAACCAAGGCAAAAATAGTTTTTCTCATTCATTAGTAAACATATGATGGTGAAATTGACGACACTACAATTTTCAGGTTATAATGTATCAATCGAAACCAGCTTACCGTTTCACTTTAGTGTCCCTTTATCCGTTTAGTTCTACTACTACTACTACTACTACTACTACTACTACTACTACTACTACTACTACTACTACTACTACTACTACTACTACTAACAGAAATGCTAATAATAAGAATATCTTATGGGATTTCACGTGACATAACCACGATATGACTATAAGGCCTGCCGTCGTGGATGACTCAGGAAATGTCGACTATCTGGTGTTCTTTAACGTGCACGAACATCGCACTGTACACGGGTCTTAAGCACTGGCGTTGATATACTACCAATGTCAGCATTGGCTGAAATATTCTCTTCAAACAATCCTAACGACACGTAGTCTGTGCCTATAGGTTTATTGACAGTGTATCAGCTACACAGAGCCTATATATTCACTGCTGCGTACGTATGTGTACGTTATTTATTTATTTATTTATTTATTTATTTATTTATTTATTTATTTATTTATTTATTTATTATGAATACCCATAAGCGCCTTATCTTTATAGAGGGAAGTGGGTTAAAAACGAAAATAAAGAAAACTTCAGAAGAAGCGGCATCCTTGTACAATTGTTATATTACAAGAACATCCAGAAACATTAGTTTAGCAAATGAATGAAGGAAAGAAGGTGACTTTTTAAGGGCTCCTTTTTCTTTGTTAGACGCAATATTAATGAGAACTAACCGGCAATAATGCCTAGGGCAGTATAGGAGATGTTATTTGTAGTAATAGCGTATAAATGTGAAGAAAGTAAAGTGGACGAAAACATAACTTGCCGCCGGCAGGGACCGAACCTGCGACCTTCGAATAACGCGTCCGATGCTCGTCCACTTTACTTTCTTCACATTTATATTGTATTACTACAAATAACATCTCCCATACTTTCCTTGGCATTATTGTCTGTTAGTTCTCATTAATACCCATTAATGTTAGTTCTCATTAATATCAAATAGCAATACAAACAGCTATGCAAACAAAAATTGCAGTCTGAAGGAAGCCCAGGCGAAAGTCTATCAGCTGTCCGCGGTCGAAAAGCGTCAGAGTCCCTCCTCTCGGCCAACTACTTCGGTATTCCGCAGAGCGACGCCGCCCGGACCTGCGCGACCGAAGTGAACCCAGTGACCTAGAAAATCGAGCTCGCCCGCTTTACGAAACGGCCATCGCCCAGTTTCCTGCACCGCATCGACGGTAAACGCTGCCATTTCAAGGTCAAAACAAGCGGGCTGCCCGTCTTGAAGGGACAAGGATTGCCCGCCGCTTGGCCGCTCGTGCCGAAGTCTCATGCTATGGATTCGCTACTGCGTACTGTGGTTTGCCTGCCCTACACAGCGATCGTTCATAGTGAGCCAGTGGCAACCAGACGCGTTTCGGAGCCCGGTGAGTGGAAAATGTTTTAGCCAAGCATCCACAATAATAATGGCTAACGTGTGGCATACGCCACGCTGAGTATCATGACGCAGAAATTGGGATGCAAGTGCCCATGCATAGCTGCATTTATGATATGACCCAGTATGGTGTTATGATCCAGTAATGCGTGTTTGGGTATTCGAACGAACTAATTCATAAGTAAATAACTATTTTACGAGTACATATACTACGCACCTTGCAATTTATTTTTTCTGTATACATGTAGCGGCCGGCAGGCTTGGCCTGACGGTCCCTACGTGGGAGTCGCCCGCTGCGTGCTAACACGCGCCTTGCAGGACCTCATAAAGTTTTGCAACCAACCAATCAACATGTCCTCATCATACGTATGAACCACTAGTTCCACACATTCTTTTTTCTTTTGACACCGAAGTGTGTTTCGGCATAACAGGGCTCATTTCATCCACTGTATGCTTCATTATGAATGCAAGGGGTTCAAAAGAGAGGCATCCGTAAGGCCTTCTTGTGAGCCCTGAAGTTTCCTAGCAAAACAACAGGTGGCGCAAGCATCTTGGTTAAGAGCGTATGACATTGATAAAGGGGCTAAACTTCCGTCGTGTAGGTTCAAAGCGACATTAAGAATTTGAAAACCGACTATAAAAAATACTATCGCAGCAATTTCGTATGCGCGTGACACGGATTACCTTTTATGGAGGGAAAATCCGACTCTGAAAAAGTCACTTTTTATTGATATATAAAGGACTAAACTTACCCTCAACATTACGTAAGAAGGCCATGCTGCTGATTGGTATTGCCTAGTTGTTGATGGTTGGTACTGCGTAGCTGTTTCAATGAACGCTTGCATCACTTTACTTACTATTCTCTGTGTATGTTTCGTTTTGTTTGCGCTGATTCCCCGCATGAGCTATGGGAAAAAATCACAGCATATCCACGTAGTGAATGATGATGAGTGGGCGAAGCTGCGGAGGTTCATCGGTAAACCGTGAATCTTCCGTGAATTCTGCCCAGTACATCATCACCGACGTGAGATAGGGCGCGTTTATACTAAAGGTTCGATGAGTTATGACGACTTGCAGCTCACTTTAATTTTACATGTACGCTGTGAATTTTCATTGTTTAGAAAACCATTGCTTTAGAAAACATCTGGCGTCTTTCGTTAAGCAGCTGGCGTCTTTTCCTCTTGCTTTAGAAACATCTGGCGTTCTTCCGTTTTGCTTTTACAAAACATCTGGCGTCTTTCGTTGGTTTATTTCATCAATCAACGGCGTTTTGAACAAAATTGTTATTGATTAATCACGCACAGGAGAAATCTCACCAGGCACTACCTTGGAGGTAAAGAATGGCTGCTAATGGGAATGAGAGACAGAAGAAGTCGGCTTTTAGCTACCGCTGCGAATTTTTTGTTGTTCAACAACGCACAGGAAAAATCTCCCACCGGCACCACCTTGGAGGTCAAAGCGTAAGACTGGTTACGGACTACGACTACGACTACGAGGGACGAACGGGTGCCGCCTTAAGGAGCTTCGCCCCTAAAATGAAGGGTAATATTAAGGAATTCTACAGCGTTGCATGAAGCCGCAGCCATGAAGGTTAGACGAATGCGTGTTCTCCGCATCATACACATGGTATTTGAACGGCAGCAACGCCCAAGTTGCACCCGCATGATTTGGATACAAAACTCTAAGGTCGCGGCAGCTAGACTAATGAAGCAACGACAGTTTCACTACAAAGCAGTGACAAAATAAGTTGTCCAAATTGAATAGCAACACTTACGGATAACTGGTACTAAGCAGCGTGGAGAGTTGGGCTAGTTGGTACGAGTTCATTCTGGCCGAAACTGCGCAAAAGGACGGGCCACGAAGAAAGGCAAGGCAAACGAGCGCGGACTAACAACTGAGTTCATTAAACGATGAAACCAGCCTTTTTAACAGCCTAACAACCTAACACAGGAACCGCTAAAAGCCATGAAAATAAGCACGTTAAGGAGTTATCAATGAAACAGCTGAAAAGCTATCATAAAGACAGGTGACAGGCTATAAAACCATGACAAACAGCATGAAAAAACATGAAAAGCGCAGTGCAAGAGAACGATTGTGCGCACATGGAAACAACCAACGTAGACTGAGATGATTACGTGCACGTGGAGCAGAGATATGCGTACTCTTTGTCAGTAAGAATAACCGACGGGTGGACTATGCATCCCTCCCGTTTCCTCCCGACATTGAACGCCTCGATAATTCTACGGTCTATGAACTTCCTTTCTTTCGACAGAACTGTCGCGTCTTCGAAAACTGCCTCGCACCCGCAATGCCGGCAGTGCGCTGGTAAATGCAAAGCTGGGGCGTTAGACAGCGATCTCTCGTGCTCCCTTAGTCGCATGTTAATGCATCTCGCGCTCTCCCCTATATACAATTTCCCGCATATTAATGGCACCTGGTACACCACACCGACCTCGCAAGTTAAAACGGGGATCGTTTTCAGTGGTTTGAGAGCAGCGCTCGAAAAATCCTGCGTCCACAAGATGACGCAAAGCTTCGAAAAGCAAGTGGAAAGGCTAAGGAGCGCTGGGTATCCGAGTCACCTGATGGACACCGTTTTGCGGCAAGCTCGCCCGCGTGGTAAAAGAAAAAGGCATGCGACAGAATGCTAGCGGAAAGCCGAAAGAGGTGGAGAAATTCGCCGTTGTTCCGTATGTTCACGGCCTTTCCCATGGTTTAAAAAATTACACCATCTCCCGCAAAAGGGGACCATGAGGCGATGCGAAGCCGGAGCACTTGCACGATCGCGTTCCGTTGGCGTTCGTTGGGCATGCTACCGACCTCGCGTCGTGGAACGCGAAGAGGGACGCTACGCGCGTCGTATCTTCCATCTAGCCTGGCCGTTAATTCTCACAGGGCGAGCGGGGAACGCGGCCTACAGGCGGGCGAGAGGGGGGCAGCGTAGGAGAGGAGAGAGAAGGGGACGCGCGGAGAGAGAAGGGGAGAGAGAAGGGGACGCGAGGAGAGAGGGGACGCGCATGCGCTCGAGCTCATCGCGGCGTTGCGCAGGAGAGAATTTCGGCATGTCTAGCCCGCGTTTCAGAGGAAGAGTGGAAAGGGGGAGGGGAGAGGGAAAGTGGAGAGGGGAAGGGGAGAGGGAAGTGGAGAGGAGGTGTGGAGAGGGGAGGGGCGAGGAGGTGTGTGGAGAGGGTATGCGCATGCGCAGTAAGGGTGGTCAGAACGCACACCACCACCACCACCACCACCACCACCACCACCGGATTGAGCTCCGCCTTAAGATACTTCGCATCTAAAAAGATCGGGAATAAATATGGGGTGAATGTAGTTTTTTCCGCGTCTGCAAAACTTTCCAAAGTGTGCAACATGGTTAGTAAGAGGAAGGAAGACACGAGTGAGTCGCGTCGAAGTGAATGCTTAATTCATCACAGGAATAAGTATGTAACTTGCGAGGTCGGTGTGGTGTACCAGTGTTTCCAGTAGGCCTTGTTCCTGGGTTATTGCCCGAAGTCATATCAGTGAACATATCAATGTTCACTCTAGAAAGCTTGTGCGGCTGAACCTCAAAGGTTCATAATAATAATAATCGTGGGGGTTTAACGTCCTAAGACCACGACACGGTTATGAGGGACGTCGTAGTGGAGGGCTCCAGAAATTTCGACCACCTGGAGTTATGTAATGTGCACCTACATCTAAGTACACTGGCCTCAAGAATTTTCGCCTCCATCGAAAATGCGGCCGCCGCGACCGGGATTCGATCCTACGACCTTCGTTCGACCTTCGGGTCAGCATTTGAGCGCTATAACCACTAGACCACCGTGGTGGGTGGTTCAAGGTTCATGAGTCTGTTGTTGTTGGACACCAAGCTGAGGTCGGTTATTGTACCAGTTGCAGTAGTGCAGTTGATATTCACTGATTCGCGCAAGCACACGGAGACAAAGAAGATATACACAGGGACAAGCGCAATCTAATAACTGGTTTATTTTTTCGAAAACCTTCACTTAATAACCCTCCGTTCTGCGCGATCAATAAAAAAAAACACCTCATGAAAAGCGCACTCGGCACAGCTCGTGATCACATGCCTTAATGTACAGATGACAAGAGCGAAATTTCTTTCTCAAGCAAGACAACAAAGGGGTGGCTAATACACCTTTCTGTTTGCTTGTCAATGTAAAAGGCCTTCACTCTTTCCCTCGAAGTTTGATTGCAATGCCTGTATTCGATGGTGGCGCTACTAAAACAAGCCGTGCATGCGCATTCATTGCAATGCAGCGCTAAATGTGTGTTAGGGCGACCTTTCAGACTCGACATATGTTCCTTTAAAAGGACTGAGCGTTGGGCGAGTTGGTACTGCATTACTACGAAAAACTGCGCAAAATAAAGAGGGACAAGTGAGACATATGTTCCCTTAGCCTCGCGTTTATACATCTGTCAGTCTGCCCTACGTTCACATGACCACACGTCAAAGAAATATTGTACACTACATCGTTTGCACATTTAACAGACTGGTGCTTGTGTTTAGTACTACAGGAGTCTTCTTGTACACTGTTCAGTTGCTCACATTTCTGGTCAACCAAACCACGCACACCTCCGATTTTGTTCTTGACCGAATGCACCAGTTTAACTTCGTAACTTCCAGATACCTTTTTTTTTATTTTGCGAGATAGCCCGTGTACGCGAGGAATCACTACTACCTTTCAGCTAGAATCAATCTGTCTATCCTTTTCCAAAAATGGTTCTTTTTCCTGTTTAAGCTTTCATATTACCCTGCATCATAGACTGCGGGTACCCTGCGTCCTATAGGCGAGCCACCTGTTCATGAAACGCGCCATGAGCCGGGTGAAAACAAGATTTTAACAGTGCGGACCGAAAACATTTTTTGGTTATGCCATTCTTGACCATCTTAGAATGATTTGACGCAAAATTCATGAGCAGCTTCGCAGCCCGAGGCGAAAATGTCCAACACACGTGGTCTGACAGAAATTCCAGCTTCAGATCCAGAGATTGGAGCTTGTTTTCCACCGGTACTTCTGAAGTAAAAGTCAAGTCCTTGCCATGTCAATGAAAGGCCTCCAACACCGTTTTTTGAAGTCGTCCCAGTGCACTTCATAGCAAATTAGGTAGTTGTCTACATATCTGTAGACCTTGTAGACTGCACCTTCTAAGCACCTTGCCAAGTCTCTGTCGATGCTGCCCATGAACATGTTACTCAGGATCGGGGCTACCTTCGACCCGATGCATATTCCCTTTGCATGAATGTGCGTTTTATCATAGAATTCCACGTGAGTGTTCTCTAAATAAAAGTGCAGTAGATCAAGGAAAAACTCAGTGTATCAGCTCTATCAGCTCGTCCTTGCGTATCTCTTCTTTGTCTACGTGTGCTTGCGCGAATCCGTGAAGATGAATATGTTCCAACTGAGCCTACTTGCAGTAGTGTAGTTGAGTGTGGAAAAAAAAAACGCGTTACTTGTCCTCGCTGTCGGGGCACAAGCGCAACTTATCAATAGCAAATAAATAAATAAATAAATAAATAAATAAATAAATAAATAAATAAATAAATAAATAACATTGTCGTGCAGGCCGAGCTCGTGCGAAGCAAGGGTTACGCGGCCGAAGAGCACGTGACGACCACCGAGGACGGTTACGTGCTGAGCCTGCAACACGTGCTGAGTGGTGGAGGCCGACTGCCTGGAGCACTTCCTGGACCGCCAGTCTTGCTCGTCCATGGACTGCTATCTTCGGCCGTCGAGTGGGTCATCAACTACCCGCATCAGAGCCTCGGTAAGAGAACGCCTCGTTTATTTTCTGGCGGTAATCTCGACGGATAATAAAAATTTGAACGGGAGACCGAGTCGATAATAACACCGTTGAAAGTTCAATAGAAGGAAAGGTATGTCGCTGGGTGAGATAGAGTAAGAGTCTTCAATATAAATGAGCGAGATTCGCCTTGCGGTGAGTCTCCGCTACCGTATACTGATAATATCAGAATAATATGAACAAAGCATAGCGCAGGCACAAGCACTCAGGCATAACGCACAACATGCGAAATTAGAACGGAAAGATGAGACCACCGTTTGACAGAAAAGTAAAAAAAAAACAAGTCTTCGTAGTGCAGGATGCACAAAAGACACAACAGGCGTCCGTTGTCTTAGGTTATATTGTAGTTTAATGCGTAATCCCAGACGCACAGTCGGTGCGCAGTTAAGAATAAGTATGTGAGAGTGTAGAGGCGGTGATAAGAAACTTAACGTCATGCTGACTATCCTATTCGCTTGATTTTGTACAATATGTCATGTCGGTGACCTACAGAGCAGTATGATGCAGACACGATATGCCTGCCAAGGCATCGGCCGTATTCTGGTTTTAGCGTGCCTTGTGGCTTGGTAAAGTCATAGCATTGTGTGACATCCGCGAATAGGTATGTACTTCTAAGTTAGAAACGAACTTTCGGCAAGTTAGTGCAAGTTAATCAGGAAGAAAAGACATCAGCAAAGAACACGCATACACAGGTCATCACTCGACCTGTCTATTGTTGTTGCCTCAATTTGTGCAATCGCAGTTTGTCTTGAGAATACCAGCGCAAAATTAAAAATAACACGGGCAAACAAACAATGATAGAATCAGAATCAGAATCATTTTATTTTTCACGTCAAACAAAGGAGAGAATACATGATTAGTATATACAGAATACAGATACACACCAGACCGACGCTGAACCACAACTTAAGACGCTACGTGCAAGTTTGGGCAGTTCAACATCGCCTACCAAGTGGACGGGGTTGGCCTTTCGCGTGTACTTCTTCGGTGCGCATTGACGCATTTACGGTACACATGAACACATTTTTGCGTGTATCATTTTTTGTTTTCCGTGCCTCCTGTTTTGCGCTGCTCTTCTCAAGATCATGTACAGCCCACTAGTCCTCCAGTAGCACCTAAGCGTAGTTTGCATTGTATTATACTGCCGGTTTGCTTTCTGTAAGTATGTACTTCTGGTTCTAGGTTCAAATAGCATACTGCAAGTGATACAGTGCTTTGCGATAAATATCAAGGCACAGGAAATGGTAAATGAATACGTCTGCTTAGGACAGGTAGTGACCGCAGAGCCGAACCATGAGACTGAAGTAACTAGAAGAATAAGCATCGGGTGGAGGGAATTCGACAGTCACTCTGAAATCGGGAATTGTAGTTTACCACTATCACTCAAGTGGAAGGTCTATAACAGCTGCATGTTACCGGTACTTACCTGCGGAGGAGAACCCTGGAGGCTTACAAAGAGGGTTCCACTTAAATACAGGACGACGCAGCTAGCCATGGAAAGGAAAATGGAGAGACAAAAATAGAGCGGAGAGGGTCAGGGAAGAATTGATGAAATCTTAGTCGAAAAAGAAGGGGACATGGGCAGGCAAGGCCGTACCCAGTAATTTTTGGGGGGGGTGTTTGTGTGCATAACGGCTAACTTTGCCAACCTGTGGTCACTGTGAAGATGTGCAAGTATTTTAGTGTCACCCGAAAGGTTAAAGCATTAAACATTTTGGGGGGTGTCCGAACCCCCTCATCCCCCCCTTAGTTACGGCCTTGTGGGCAGGGCATGAGCGACCGCCGGTCATTAATTGCGACAGACTGGATTCCAAGAGAAGGCAAGCGAAGCGCGGAGGGGGGGGGGGGCACATAGTTTCCTACAATATTTACTAGAGGAAACACTCTGGCGCAAGTGTCTATGGGAGCTGCAATGCGTGGAGCTTCAGCCAGCATGAGAATCATGGGTAGTACACGGATTTGTCTAAGCTTTCTTCTTTCGGCTCCGTTTCGCTCCTTGTGGCCTGCAGCCGCTCTGTCGCAAGACGAAGTTCAGCAAATGCTCAGCACTTCCACTTCACCACCTTGTCCTTTTAGGCTCACCAGTTCGAATCAGCTCACTAGGTTCACAACGAGCCATTCCTTTATCCAAAACAAACGTCAAAACACAACAATAAACGAAGCCACAAGTGAGTTCGAAGCCGCAAGCGAGAAGATTAGGCTAATGCTTGTACTACCCGTCATTCCCATGGTGGCTGAACGATCGCAGCGCCAGAGTTCCCTCTAGGTAATTGTAGGAAACTCTATGGGTGGGCAGATGAGGTTAAGAAGTTTGCAGGGCCACAGCAAGCAGAGGACCGGGTTGATTGGCGAAACATGGGAGAGGCGTTTGCCCTGCAGTGGGTGCAGTCAAGCTCATGAGGTTGGTGATGATTATGAAGGAACACACAAAAGAGGGCACTGCGGCTGAGCTACCACTTCGAGAAATGACATTCAAATTTCCTCTGGCCGGTTTTTGCGCGAGTTGTTTCATGTCCATTAATAGAAACAATAACAAGAACATGGGTACTAGAAAGGACAGGATCAGTATAATGCGCCCCGTGATCGAATCAAAGCACATCCTTACACGCACCTAATTGCTATACCTGCATTCTTATGCGCATATTCTCACTCGACATTCGACGAAGGAGTTCAGGCAGTTGGTGTGTGGCTACCAAATTACGATATTGTTGATGGTGCCAAAATTTTACACCCACATTGTCGCTGTAGCTGATCAATGGGAAGATTGGTCTCTAAAATAAGTCAATCGAAGACGGCCATAAGCCACTCTATGTATAGTGCAGCACCATGCAGAGGAATAAGGCGAGGCAGGCAAATGTTATTCGAAGATACTTTTTAGTGGATACAGAGTTATACAAGGGTCTTAGTTAAGCAGTAATGTTTGTTTATGCTATACACGCTATACCCTTTAAAGGGGAGGCAACGTAAAATGGTGTGCTTACGAACTCCCCAGTGAAAAAGGAACTGTTGCTAGTGAGATCTTTATTGCCACGTCGTCTTATTTATTTGTCTGGTTTTGATACGAATCCACTTAGTTATCTCAGCACCAATTAATTCTTTATGCCTTTATTGTTATCCTATTGCTGCACAACACAGAGAAATGATGTAGCCGGTGGCTTTTACTTCCATCTCTCCCCAGCAGCTCATACGTATAGCAGAGTGAACACAATATTGATTTGTGCAGGATTCCTGCTTGCTGATGCGGGCTACGATGTGTGGCTGGGAAACTACCGTGGCACGCCTTACTCGAGGGGTCACCGAGAGTACAGTGATAGTGACAGCCGCTACTGGGACTTCCGGTAAGTGCGGAGAAATCCGCTCTTCACTCAGAACATACAAGTCTTGGATGATGCACTTGAGTTCGCCCTCATAGGGAGGCAATCTGTGAGGAAAGAAAGCTGAAACCAATTTGTGTGACTTCACGGGCCAAAACCATGATATCATTATGAAGCGCATAACGTACACGTGTACTTCGTGTCAACATTGAGCCGTTCGGGTTCTTTAACGTGCACCTAAGTATAAATAATTGCAGGGTCATCTTGAATTTTGCCTCCATCAAACGGCTCCCGCGCTGTTCATTGATTGTCAGAAATAACACAAAATAGAGTGAAGTGTTGTCAGGACCGGCTTCAACAAGGGAAGGCCATTTTTCTTCAGTAGAATAACAGAGAGCTGAGCTAGTTGGTAAGTATTCATTCTAAAAAGACAGGGTGTGCAAACACGGACACAAGAAAGAAGTCAGGACACCACAAACGCCGACTAACAACTGAAGAGACGCACAACGGCTGTAAAGAAAGAAGGCACGAAAACTTATCTGCGCATGCTCATGCAACAGGCGAACATATCAATCCGGCACGCGTGGTGGTCTACGCGGAAGATAACTGTTAAGGCATTTGATTTCATCTTTATGCAAGTTAATCGACGGTTGGCTCACGCATGCACTACCACTAATCTCGATATGCCATGCTTCAATCATCAGGCGCGTTTCTTCTTTTCTATGCCGGTACAACACTGCGCATTCATCAAATTTTGGCGTGCACTTACAATCTCGACAATGTAAAGACAGATTAGAAGGTGAGCCTCCTGTAAGCGATCTCTTATGTTCCAACAATCTCTGGTTGATGCATCGGCCCGTCTGTCCTACGTAGAAGCGGCCGCAGCTGAATGGAATCTTATACACCACACTCGTACGGCAATCAGTGATTTTGTTGGTGTGTTTTACGAAACAATTATCGGTCCGCTTCTTGTCTTTTACTCCCTCATTCTTCCTCTGCACAGCGGTACAAATCTTACCTAGCTTATTGGCAGCCGTGAAAACAACATTAACGCCGTATCTAGTTCCTACTTTCTTTAGCCTGTGAGATACGCGATGAATGTACGGTATACCTACGACACGTTTCTTCCTATCGCTTTCTACAGCCATGCTTGGACTTAACACAATAGACTTCTTTAAACGTTCAGCGACCGTGGCCACTGCATCACGAGGATACCCTACATCTAAAAGACGTGTAACCTGCGCGTTAAAGCTATCACTCATTTTGTGCTCACACGACTTGGTGAGGGCTGATTTTAGGCAAGACATGGCGATGCCGTTTTTTACAACTTTCGAGTGCTTTGACGAAAAATTTAACAGCGGTTTCGAAGATCTAGGAGAATACTGCCAACACATGTGGTTCTTCTGGAACGTTAAGAAAATGTCTAGAAATTGTATCGCATTATTCTGAGGCATGTCTTTAGTAAAGCTTAGTCCTCCTCCATTTAATTCAAATTTTTTGCTCACGGAAGTTACCATCTTTTCAAAGTCCTCACCACTACAAAAAAAAAAAAAAAGAATCCTAACAAATTCCTTGTTCTTCGTACCTGCTTCTTTCATCGCGAATTTTCAGCCGTTGTGGGTCTCTTCAGTTGTTAGTCGGCGTTTGTGGTGTCCTGACTTCTTTCTTGTGTCCGTGTTTGCACGCCCTGTCTTTTTTTTCAGTACTTGGCCACATTCTACGGTCTGCGGTGACTCCCACTTCAACTTTCATCGCATGACACTCGGAAGTCTAGGAGTAACGGAAGCGCACGGCGAAAGTTGACTTATAGGTCTGCCAGCATCGCACATATAATGTTGAAGCCTGGCGCGATCCCTCACAGCACCATTGTCTCATGTATATTGATGCAACTGCGCAGGCATTGTAAAAATAAAGCAACTCGCCGCTTTAGCTGGTCAATATATAGTGTTACTTCAGACACAGAAACAGCTTCGTTAGTGGGCTAAGCGGCTAAAGAAGCGAATAACAATGCAGTCCTCGATCGGGTAGCGAGTGGCACCGCGTTTGAGCGTTACAAATCGTTAACAGCAAAGTTGAAATCACAGATCGCTAAAAAAATGCATATAAGGCCGTTACCTTGGTGTACAACTGAACTATGAGAGCTTTTAAATAGATTTGAGGGGTTAATCAAAATAAGTGAAGTATTATGCTGCACACATCGCACAAATAAAAATCTCGATTTGGCATCTCGTTTAGGTCTACTCTCTGTATGGACTGTCTCATTGGCTATTTGCACTAGTGAAGTGACGTTGATTTTAATTTTTATCGATCCTAATAAATTCCTTGTTCTTCGTACCTGCTTCTTTCATCGCGAATTTTCAGCCTGGATGAAATTGGTCTGCTGGACCTGCCCGCCCTGGTGGACTACGTGCTGGCAATCACCGGATGGCCGCAGCTGTTTTTGGTGGGATTCTCTCAGGGAAACACGGCAGCATGGGCGATGCTGGCCGACAAGCCACAGTACAACAACAAAGTAAGCAACCGAACGTGGAGTCAAATCATGTTAACTGGATGGTATAGTTTCCGACGTTAACGCGTGCACTGATATGCCATCATAGATGCTCCTCGTCATTGTGTTTTCGCTACAGCGCAGGCACCGTACATACACTAAAACGTCCCCTCTGCAGAATGCGCGTGAGGTCTGCCACAAACGCTGAACTACAGGTGAGATTGTGAAGGTGTCCACCCGCTGGAGCGAAGATGTCGCAATATAGTGATGTTTAAATGCCTAGGATTGACCAGCAGATAAATAGTTGCAGTCAAAGACACCATATACGCGTGTCTTGCTTTGAAAATACTTAAGCGTTGTACATTGAATGCGGCATTCATTTTAAACACCTCTAGATACCGGCGCAAGAAAGACACGGAGAACAGAGCTTGCAGAAACAAATAATTTCTCGTTTCTTAGCTTTTTCATGCGCGCAGTATGTGCATCCTATAGTAACGGCGTTCGATAGGCTATTCCTTTCACCACATATATCTTATTGTTCTTTATGTAATGTTAGACACTGTGCTAGCGTATTTTGCGTGGCTATTACGAACAGTCTCATAAAGCCAGTGCTCTTGTTTATGTCTTTCTTCGATTGATCTGTCGTCTTTGGTGCTGTTTTCCTTACAATAATATCGTGTGTATCGCCAAAGCTCGAACTTCACAGAGAAAACGAAAGAAAATAACTCCATTGCAACAAATACGCATAAGTCGATGCTTCTAGAATCGTCTAGGTTGTGTGAGACCTCCCCAGCGCATTTTGGGAAGCATGTGATAACCATGAGTTTTGTTCTTTATTCTGACCACCACTCGCTAATGAGTCTAATGGTGACCTTTCTACCGCTGGAAAAATATCAGTAGGCAAGAATTCTTTCATTTGACGCAGCCATCGGGTACTGCATTCTCTGCAAGAAGCACATAGAAGGAAAAATAGAATGAACGCACTTATGATCTAATTAGATATATACCGGTATTCTTTTGCTCACCTTGCGTTTTCGTGCGCTGAGCGTAGCCGGAACAGAATGGCAGTTGAACGCACTAAAAACTTAACCCGACATGATCACAAAGTGGGCCGGTAGTTCAAATGTTGTTTCAATTCGGTGAAGTAATACTTTGCCTCAATTATTTCCTTCACTTGGTCGCCTCTGTGCGGCTCCGGCTTAAATGTGACGCTGCGTCATTTTCTTTTATTTACCCTAAATCGGGCAGTGTATAGAGGGGTAAAGACATTTCAGCCCACTGAACGCCAAAGTTTATGTGCGCAACAAAGATTCGAGCAGCACTAATAATTCTGCAATATATTCGTAAAAGAAGAAAAAAGAAACATAAGCAGGATGCACTTGAGTTAAGAAGTGCAGTTGCAGTTATTCATATACAGGAGTATAAATATCATCATAATAATTATCGTCGTCCCTCTAAAGCTATTCTGTGTCCTGAGCAGGACGAAGGCCTCCCCCAATGGTCTCTAATTTACCCCGCCCGGCGCCGGCTGAAACCATTATAAACCCGCGGACTCTCCACAATCCTGGCCTGCCTTGCCCGTTTCTTGGTATCCACTTCGTTGCTCTAGCTTTTTTTCATTTATATATAAAAAAAAAGAACGTGTGGACGTAGTTGCTCCAGCTGACCGTCGGTTATCTGAGTTACGCCTTATACCCAGGTTAAGTTTGCTTTTTCCTATTGTCACTTGAAATACTGCGTTTCTTATGTTTGTTCTCCTCTGTTGTCTTTCTATCTCCTAACGTTACGCCTATATGTAGAAATACGTAGTAGAGCGGTAGAACGTTATACGTACAGCGCTCGGCCATTGAAACGCGATACTCGAAGCGTGCGTTTGCTGGCGGTGAGAGTGACGGTGAGGGCGAGGACGTTCGTGGCGCAAGGTGCCTGCATGCGGCGAACAGATGTTCATTCTGGGGATCTTGGTGTCACCGGCGTAGCGCTGCTTGCCGTGCCTACGAAACACTGCGCTCACGTGCCGCGCCACGCGAATTGGCTCGAGCTGGCGAGCGTGCGTCAAAATTATTGCACCGCTTAGTCGGCGCTACTGAGAACTACCCTCTGAACGAACGGCTGTTTACGGCATACAGCCACCTTGCGCCACAAAAGCTCCTGCCCTCACCGCCAGCAGCCACGCGGTTACACTTACACTGGGCTGGAGAATACCGCTTAGTAATGTGGCACACAAGTACCGAAGTGCGAGCGTTAATTGAAAACAGTATCAGAGGAGAAGTTATTCAAATGACAATGCCACTAAGAAAATTTTATGTTATGTCACAATGTTGGAAGCCCTCTGGAACATTCGTGCGTTAACGTTGGACGTGTTTGGCAAAGCGAATTTGCCTTCCAAGTCAGCGTGAATTTCTCGCATTTTTCTCTCTTCAGATACTCGTGGTGGTCGCCCTCGCACCCGTTGCGAACATGACGTTCATCCGAAGCCCAGTGCGTGTTCTAGTCCCTATCTCACCTCTTCTCACGGTAAGCCCAGTGCCTTGAGCATAGCGCCATAATCATATGCAGCTTGCTTTAGTCCACACCTAGAGCATGCTATGCCTGAATACATAGTCAAGAGTTCGACGAAAGTTCGTCTTGTCAGGTGACGTGATGATGAAGTTGCAGTCACTGGCCAAGTCGAGGTGAAAAACCCAGGAGAAATGTTCCGGGACCCGTACAGGTTAATTCATCACATTGGTCAATTGGATAAGTGTGATGAAGGATCACACTGATCAAGTGTGAGAGATGGATGATCACATTGAGCAGGGATCAGTGGGATCCTTGATAAACTCAAGTGATTTTTACCTTTACTTGGTCACCGACCACAAGTTCATCATCGCCTGAATAGATAATGGCGAATAATACTGCTGCATCGCGTGGGTACCTTGTGAATGGAATCTCTTCCGTTTACATCTTTCGCCCACATTTTACAACGAGGAGTATGATAACTTCTGAATAACTTCTGAATGAAGGAAATGCTAAGTTAACGAAAAAACGCAAGCACATTATTACAAATAACAAAAAGAACAAATGTTAGGACGCTCCAAAAATTCGAAGGCAACTCAGCTATTGGAATGTAATGAAACATTACCTTTCTTTAGTTTTTTTTAATGTACTGGCTACTGCGTCGGCAGTCAGTCATGTCGGCAGGCAACCCATGTCGCTTGAATTCATGTTGGCCACCTTGGTCAGGGCATCCCTGTGTACCTGCTCGTTCTTATAGCCAGTTATGTTATCGCATGCGGGATGACATAGCACGCTGTCCGCAGCGTCGAGGGAACGTGCGTTATGGCGGTCGACGCCCGCATTGCTGTAGTATAGCCGTATGCCGTCAGGGCACTTAGCGGCGGCTTCTTCGCGTGTCACAAAGCGGCTCTCAATCAATCTGACGTCATCCTCGGTCAGCATGAGGTCATCACTCATCCTCATACGAAATGAAGAGAACACTGCGTCACTCTGGCGGACCACGTGAACAAGTGGATGACAGTCCAGCGTCTCCCGGGAGTGCTCCGTGTTCAGCTCCCTCAGGGCCCGCTCACGCTAGCGGCAAGCCTGCCGTAACGGCGCGGTACCGCAGAACGGGGGCCGCCGCCGCCCGTGCCATAGCTGTTCAACGTGCACGGCAAGCTTCGCCGGCGAGGCATTGGCGCCTCCGAAAAACATGGCCGCACTGACAAAAGCAGTTGACGCCCACCTCGAATCTAGCAAAGTGGCCGCCATGCGCTCCGTAGCTTGTAAGCTCCGAACTGACCCTTCCATTTGCCTTAACTTCATGTGCTTAAGCCACTTAAGCTTCGACAACAAAGTATACGTGTCAATACAGTTTCTGAGCGCCATACTCAAACAATCGATGATGTAGGCTTAGCCACGGTGCAAGAAATACTTCAGGTGAGCGAACGCCAGGACTACCCGCTGCGTGACTAGGTTCTGCTTCGCAAGGAACCCGAGAGATGGCGCTACCAACTTCGACCCCGCTGCCTCGCGGCAGACGCAGACGACGCGGAAAGCCGATGTAGCTCCTCCGTCGCTGATTGGCCACGTCGCTCTCCGGCAGCCGAATAACGGCGCAAAAATGGGTCTCGGGTCTATTTTCTGAACGGCAAAGAACGGCTGACGTGCGCGAACGAAACTGCTTGCGCATGGCAGCCGGAGAACGGCAGACGGCAAAAGGCGAGCCGCCGTGCCGCTAGCGTGCGCGGGCCACCACGGGCCTTGCGTTTCAATGTGTATGTTCGCCGTTACTGTGTTGATTGAGACTGTGATCATCTGTGGCACATACCCGCATAACATGAACTGTGGTATGCGGGTATGTGCCGCACGTGACTGAGGGAAATGGTTTGATCACGTTTTGCGTTATTCATGTCATGACCAGTGCATCGTGTTCGTGATACACTGATCCCCTGCTATGCCAATTTTGGTATATTAAAGTTATGGAGACGACCAGGAGAGCGCCCAGATGTAGGCGGCTAGATAGATAGATAGATAGATAGATAGATAGATAGATAGATAGATAGATAGATAGATAGATAGATAGATAGATAGATAGATAGATAGATAGATAGATAGATAGATAGATAGATAGATAGAAACGACCAAAGTGCTAAGAAATGTTTCTCACTTAAAACTGTACAAGGATATTTTTAAAATATGTTTCCGGTGCCATTGTACCATTTCCCCCACTGTGGAGGACCAGGACAAGACGTCCTAATAGAGTAAACAAAATTCCGCTACCGCCAACTGTTAGAACGTTTTAACAGTGAAGCTGTTCTTGCTCGGCTTAAAATGTGTGGTCGTGCCCTAAAATTGTCATCATCAAAAACAGGTATGTGCCATGGAATTTGGGCAAATCCCACTACTTACCGCTGCGACGTGGCCTGTAGTAACCCTGATGGGTTAGATAACGAGTACAGAGAGAGAGAGAGAGAGAGAAAGAAAGAAAGAAAGAGAGAGAGTAACAAACAGAGAGACGGAAAGAAAGATGTAATGAAAGAGAAAGAGAAAAATTCTTGCAGAAAGAAATTCTTTACCAGGCGAGACTCCAACAGCATAACCTCGGTCGGGAGGCGTGCGTCCTAACCACTCGGCTATCCTGACACGCTAGCAAAGAATAGCATAGCCTTGTATAGAATAGTGTATCAAGTGGTAGGAAAGAGAAGTGAGCGTGAGGAGGAGAGATGTGATGGTGTGGGGAAGGGAAAGGAGGAGTGGAGAGAGTAAAGTGTAGCACATAAAGAATGAGAAAGAGAGAAACAGAGAGAAAGAAATGCAGAAAAAGAAAGAAATCGAAGATCAAAAGACGATAGAGGAAGAAACAGTGAGAGAGGAAAAATATAAAAATAAAGAGGAAGCAAGCATCGCGTCTTCTAGCGACCACATACCGCACCACCTGGCCAAGCCGCGCATGCGCAGTAGCCAAGCCACTCCCAACGACGCAAACATCGCGCGCAACCTCATAGCGCATATCCTCTGCTCTATACTACATAGCCTGGCTGCGTCCGATCGTGTCCAGAGTCATGGGGCGTCCTAGGAAAATTCGTGGTCCCGAGGAGGACGCCGCTCATCTCGAAGCTAGACGTGAAGGTCGGTGGGGAGTACGAGCGGCGACGGGCCCGTGCTTCGATGGGCCAAGCTTTGCACGACTTAGTGAAAACTGCCCGCATTTTTTTCTGTAAACTGCACATAAATACATCCGTTAAGACATGGCTTAGGGATAAAGGCATCTTTATATCGTGGACAACCAACTGCTTTTTATGCAAGCAGCCCGAGACAATAGAACACTCTTTATTGGACTGTTGGGCCCTTCAGCGCACACTGAAGAAGCGATTACCCATAGGCTCATACGGCATACAATACTTGCGGGTGAATGCATCTGATGACATTCTGTATGATCTCATTATTCTCCCGGGACTCCACGCTTTCTGAAAAACTAAAATGGAATTTGAGCATGCTCAGCCTATCGTCCAGCCTGCACGGGAACAGTTCATTGAGAGTGTGGTGCGTTTGAGGGGGGTGTAGCATGTGCTCGATGATACGCCAGGGTGGATTTCTTCGCTTGATGATTCGGCATCCTTGCCTAAAATTTAAATCTCGTGTCAGCCAAAGCGTGGCTTGCCGCTTTGGCTGACTGGTAATTCATAGTTTACATGTTTTCATGAGACAAGAGTCACGGCGGTTTACATGTTTTATGCCATCTAAGCCGTGACTTGCCGAAGTCACCAATAATGCAAAAAAGAAAAAAAAAGCGCGTGGCCTAGTGGTCAAGGCACTTGCTCTCGGAGCGTGGAGGGGATACGGGTTCGAACCCCAGCCTGGGGAAGAAAAATCTTTAGTTTTATTTATTCTTTTTTTGGTGCACAGCTGTCGGTGAATAGGGTTTTGTGAGTGAGGAGGGCTTTAAATATTTTAATAAGGGTGTTGCGCCGTATTTCAGGGAGGTTTCTGCGAGATTAGAAAGATTCGTTGCACATAACCTTATTAACGCAGGACTACTCCAATTCATACTCACGCTATCGAAACGTTTGAAGTAAGACCCGGTGCCCTATGTCAAGGGCACACCAATCACCTTTTTAGAAATGCTGTGGAAGAACCTTGTGCTACACGGACTGCCGAAACAAAGGAGGAGTCCATTGAAACAACACCTCCATTTGGGCGAGTTGGTCCGTCATTAGAGGATATATGGAAAGCACGAAGGACGAAGACAAAACACATACAACAGGACTGGCGCTATACTTGCAACTGACGCTTATTCGAGACGAACATCGTGATATACCCGCGCATCAAGCGACGTATGCACACATCATCACACAAGAGTCAATCTTCAAACACGAAATTCGAAATCAAATCTATGGAGTGTAAAAGTGCGTTGAAAGAAAAGCCACTTCGATTTCTTTTAGCACCAGAAATGGGCAGCTGACACACTTATCACCTGCTTGCTTTATCGAGCAAGCCTCAACAATTGCTCGTTCTGTTTTTGGGCTGCCTTTCTTAAGTAATATGGTGTGACGAAATGAAGGAGTACATGCACTTTTTTTGAAATGTTCTGCGAAGTGGCTGCCGAATGCCTTCCTGACGTCGTCATTGTGCTGTCTCACCCTGTCGTTGAAGCTCTGGCTAGTCTGTCCAATATAGACGCGTCCACAACTCAGAGGTGTTTGTACACTACACTTGTGATACACACACTATAAATAGTCCTACGATTGGTCTGACATTGCACGCGTTTTTTGGTCCGTTGAAGGTTACAGATAGCTGATAACCTGCAAGGCGCTGAAAAAACTAAAACCATATTAGGTAGGTTAGCTACCTTCTTCAAGTTATGCGATACTTTATGCAGGTGTGGAATTACATGCACTGGTCTTTTGTCAAGATCTTCTGTTGCGCGCTCCATTCGACTGTTTTTATTTCTTCAGCAATGTCTCGCGTACAGATGAGACGACCTACGCTGGAAAACCTGCCTTCCTTAACCTAATAACTTGCTTTGACACAATTAGCTCCATCTGGTGAACGCATTATTTGCGCAAGGCATAGAGAAGACAAGTAGAAGCTTCTTTTTATAAGCAGGAGTGAGTGGGCGCTGTCGAATGGTAAAACACTTTTCTGTGACCTAAGGTTATAGCTCCAACAGTCATGATTAGTTGATGAAAGTATAATCTAAAGGTCTAGAAATTGGATGGAAATTTCATGGGGCAGTTTAAACAAAACCTGAGCCCTTCAGAAAGGTTGGTGAGCAATGTGAGACAGTCTGCTACTGCGTCGTCAAGGCAAAGGACAGGTGATTTATTTAGGACTATTTAGTAGTCCTAAATTTGGGGGCTATTGATAAGCCAATACAGATGCCTGTGCTTTGAATGAAACAAGAGCCACCATGAATAAGGACTGTGGAATATAGGTAGAATTCTAACAATGTTAAAAAGTCGGGCTGATCCCGGAGGCCCGTGCGGTTCAGAAAGCTTGCAATGCCTCCAATCCCGGAGGCAGTACAAAACCACGCTAGGTGCAGAAATTTTTCGAGGGCGGGGAGCTCAATAGAATCGACTGAGAAGAAAAAGGTGGCTTTCGCCTTCGAGTCATCTCAGGCGAATGCCCAAGGGACCATGCGAGTTTTCTCCATGACCGTGGATGGATGGATGCTAAGAGCGCCCCCTTCATAACGGGGCTGCGACCTGCGCTCGACCAAGCTCAATATTTTATAATAATAATAATAATAATAATAATAATAATAATAATAATAATAATAATAATAATAATAATAATAATAAATTATTATTATTATTATTATTATTATTATTATTATTATTATTATTATTATTTTCTTATTTCGGGCTAATCATGTCTAGCTAAATCAAGGGTCTCTTGTTATAAAGAAAAACTCAAATTCACATTCAAACTTTCTGCGCCTTAGAGCAGATTAACTTTAGTTTTCCGGCCGGTTGGTTGTTTTCTGCCTGCTTTTCTGCCACCAGTCCTAAGTCGTCTTTTACTTATTTCTGTGTTTCCTGTGTTGTCCCTAAAACCAAAGGCTTCATGCTAGAGACCTAACATACACCCAAGTGTATATCTTCACATTCGATGAAAACATGCTCCGTTGTTTCCTTACATTCGCCAGAGCATGCTTCCCAACTTCACAAAAATTATGATTTGTGGCGTAGTGGGTACGTTGCTAGTTTAATTGTATTAGTAGCCACAAGAGAGTTTATAACGGGCTCTAGAAATACCGCTCTTCTAGCTTTCGCTGCGACTATGCTGCGCTTTCCGCGCAGGCCTGGCGTTTTTTCTTCTTTGCTGGATCTCGCTTTATAACTACGCGTTCTGAGGCAACCCGCCCTCACTTCGAGTAGCAAAGCACTTCCTCTTGAAGTATCATGAAATGTATCCTTACTTGTTGTTGCTCATTCGGTAGTTACTCAGAACCGGTGTTCTTTCCATCACTGCTATCCAATAAATCTTTTCCACCTCTCTGACTTCTCGCTCAACGCTCTTTGTTACCATATCACTTACACTGCAAGCCGCATACTTGTTGATGAGTCTGTTAGGTCTTCTTCTCAACTGTGAGTCAACGCTCTTCCCATACAAACGCCGGAACGCTTTCTCTGCCCATTTGCTGTCTTTCATGTTCCTTGTGCCATTTTCGAGAAATTGAACCGGTGCACACCGGGGCGCCCAGACGCTTTGATGATTGGACGATGATGATGGTGCCCCGGTGCCCACCGCTGCGATTTGATGAAGATACCGTTGTTCTCTCTTCGAAACTAATTTTCAGACCGCTGAAATCGCTGCCTTCTTCAGCGCCACCATACGTACGCATGTCGTGCAGTGAAGTATGAGTCAACGCTCAAGGTGACGCTCAAGCGTCCTCCAAGTTTTCTGTGCTACCCGGGACATTCAAGACGAGCTGCCCTCCACTAAAAGCTGGCGGCGCCGTCGGCGTGCCGCGTGCTATAAAGGATCACGTGGACGAAGCGACCTCTTCGGCTGCTTCGGAAGCGCTGAAGTGAGATGTAAACGAAATGCACTGCTGTTCTGATTAACTACGGATGTCTTCCTGCTTCATGTGCTGACAATCCTCCAAAAACACACCCACCTGATCAAAAATATGCGAAATAAGCTATGTTTATCGGAACAGCCGCATCTTCCGAATGGAATTTAGATGTTTTCGTCATTTGTTCCTCTTTTTGTTCAGTGTTCCTTTAAGAAAGAACTGCCTAGCAGATGATGGGCCTAGCTGAGCGCTCGTTGTGGGAATGCGCTTGCCCTCGCTCCGTTTTCAACTTGGCATCGCCATCGCCGCTCGCGCACGGTAGTTAAAGATTTAGGTGGCTTTACGTGTGGGTCAAAAATAAAAGCCACTTTTATCGCAGGCGTCGGCCATCGCTGCCAACCGAGGTCGGCTGCTGGTGCGACCGCAGTGGTTGCGCCGTGTCGCCTACGCCTTGTGCGAGTCACCTCTGCGCTACGCCTGTGCTCTGCCAACCTTCATCCTGTTCGGCGTCAACCCGAACCAGGTCAATCAGGTACGCACAGCTATGATGGGAACCAAAAATGTATTTGTATTGCACAGTTTCAATTTGGTTATTTACAAATGTCTAGGAAAAGTTTTATTACTTTACAGACGATTAAAACATAGCTATTGCTCACGGCCATGTCATTTCAATGTAAAAGTACAGAAAACGGGGCGACTTGGTAGGAATTCACCTTGGAATGTTTTCAGCACGCACACAACAAAGACGTAAAGGAAGGCGTAAGTTCTACAGCAAAAAGTTCTACTTGAAGGCGTAAGTGCTTGCTTATCTTCTGCCCTTACGTCCTTGTTTGTTGTGTGTGCGCTGAAAGCTTTCGATAATGTTGCTATTGCGTTCTCTTTCAAGGTGTATGCTGTCCATGCATCCTGAAAGATGCAGGAGAAAGAAGTAAGCTCCCTGTAGTTATGCATAAATCTCTACGCAAAACTCCGAGATCATGACGCTTTGACATACACTCTATGGAGTAGAGTTATCACCTTGAGTATCAGGCTCCACAACTTGTTCGCAAACGGTAGTGTAATGCCCGTGTGAGAGCGGGCAAGTTAAGTGCACTCACGGGGAGTACGCTTCGGAACCCTGAGTGACACTTTATGGCCCACGGTGCTAAAGGGGAAATGAGAGCGCACTCGTAGCAAAGTGGCGAGATACTGCGAGCGGACGCTTTTTTAGTTTGTGTAGATGAAAAAAAAATGAACAACGACAAATATGATCGTTTTACGTTGAATTATAAATAGAAAGAAAATTACTTTGCTCTCACTGAAAAACACAGCTGTCGTTTATACAACCGCTGCAAGTCAATATTGACCGAGACGCAGCAATGTGCGTTCACGGAACGCACTCCGACCGGAGTACACTTTTCTGCAAGTGACGCTCCGCTTGCGTCATTTAGATTCGGCAAAGCGCACTTTAAACGAAGTGTACTCTTTGTAACTAGACTTAACCTGCCCGCTTGTCATGGGTGTAGCACTCTACAGTTAAGCATGATTTGTCATTGCGATATCGATCGCTGTTTCGTAAATAAGCTGAGTGAGCCTTGATATGTATGCATTCCTTTTTTACCAGTCACGCTTGGCGGTCTACACTAGTCACATTCCCTCCGGTGCTTCCAAGAGGAACGTCGAACAGTACGCCCAGGTTAGTGCAAACAATTATTCATACAATAGCTGGGGTCTTACGTGCCAAAACCACGCCGTAGTGGAAGGCTCAGGAAATTACGACCATCTGGTGTTTAACGTGCACTGGCATCGCACAGTACAGGGGCCTCAGCATTTCGCCTCCATGGAAATGCGACCACCGGAGCAGGAATCGAACCCACGATTTTCGGGTCAGCAGCCGAGCACCCTAACCACTGTACAACTAGGCGAAAAAAAAACAATTTTAATTAACTTACTTATCAATGTAATTAAGTAGTGATTCAGTATAATTTTAAACATTAAGTCCTTTGATTCCTTTTTTCTTCTCAATGACATAAAATCTAAAAAATCAAGGAAAGGTCTTGTTCGTTTTCATTTACCGGTGATTACGCTGGCATATTGTTTAAATATCAGTGTTTTATAAATAGTGTTGATGCCGCACAATATGCGGCGCAAGAAACTCAGGCCAACAATTACTTGCATTGCATGCATAAAACAGAAAACAGAAACGCTGAACAAACTTTTGACAAAACGTCATATATACATGGTATGCTGCACATTAATGAAATGAGGAAAAGCGGCGCAGCAGGCCCCGACCAGTGCATACATGGTATAAAAAGGTCAGTTGTAGCGCAGCGCTGCACCATTACACACTTTACGGGGCCAATTGAACTGAAGAGATAATGCTCAGGAAAGGTGCATTTTGATAATTTTTTGACAAGCGTGTTCGTGGCAGCAAAAATGTTTATCGTTGAAGGGTTATTGAGTCAAGTCGCACGCTATGATTTTCTATGTGTCGTTAGCAGTGGAAACCGCAACGGGCTGTAATGTAGCCCTCGTGGATATGCTTTTTCCTGAAGAAAGTCCAATGAGAGTTTGACAGAGAGTCAGTGCACTGCTGTAAAATTGACTGCGACTAATGAGGTTCTCGCTTTCAGCTTTCTGTTCAGCGACCTTACAAAAAAAAAGTAAGTTGCTAAAGAATATATTAGGAAAATTCTGACTGCGTACAACAACGCATAGAGAGAGCGAAAAACAAAAATAATAGGTTCTCTTAAGGTGAAAGCGTATGGCGCGATTTCCGGCGCGGCTGGGACGCGCGCGTCATTTTGACGAATACCATCGCGAAATCGCGCCGCCGCGTCTTCCTACTCGGATGAGAGAGAAATGCCTCACGCGGCACGTCACCCGCTCGTCCGCCAAGCGGAGTTGAGGGTGCAGTCACTTGTTGGTTTCTTTCTTCCAATGCGGCCAGATGGCACAGCCCTCCGCCCATCACGGCGGAACTTTTTGAAGCTGGCGTGCGCTTTTGGCGAAAATAAGGCAACCCGTCAAACGCAACGCGAAAACGCCGCACTTGGCCATATTCATATTTTTTATTTATCAAATACTTCGGACACGTAGTCCAAGCAGGGAGGGCAATAAAATGGTACAACACTGAACACGCTTGAAAAAAATGTTGGAAAAAACAAAGGAAACAAAAACAATATTACAGAAATAGAGTCAGTATGTCCGGCAAAACGCTATAAAACAAATCAGTAATAATGAGGACTTTGATGTTGATTCGATTATACAATTCCATTTGGTTATAGTACGAAGGAAAAAAGAATTCTTAATATGTTCGTTCTCGCGAAGTTAGGTGTTAATGCATCTTGTCTATGGTGGCGTGTGGGTCTGGTTAATAGAGGTGATAGATATAGAGATGAGCGTAGTGGTGAAATATTCATGTAAAGCAGTTTAAGAAATTTCACTCTCTTTTTTTGTCTTCTCACCTCGAGTGGTTCAATATGGTTAGTTTTCATAAGTTCTGTGGGTGAATCCAATCTTGAGAATTTGTTAAATATAAATCTAACTGCCTTTCGCTGCACTCTCTCGAGGTTATTAATAATATCTGGGGTTTAACGTCCCAAAACCACCATATGATTATGAGAGACGCCGTAGTGGAGGGCTCCGGAAATTTCGACCACCTGGGGTTCTTTAACGTGCACCTAAATCTAAGTACACGGGCCTCAAACATTTTCGCCTCCATCGAAAATGCAGCCGCCGCGGCCGGGATTCGATCCCGCGACCTTCGGGTCAGCAGTCGAGCGCCATAACCACTAGACTCTCTCGAGGTTATTGATATTAGTTTTACTATACGGATCCCAAACAATACATGCATACTTCAGTTTAGTTCTGATTAAGGTGTTATAGCATAGCAATTTTACATCGGAAGGGGCTTTTTTTAAGTTTGTGCCTCAAGAGGCATAATGTTCTGAAGGCTGAGGTGCACGTGTTACTAATGCGGTCATTCCATGTTAACATGTTGTTAAAGGTGACTCCTAGATACTTATATTGGGTTACTTCGTGCAGAGGGGATGAACCTAATTTATACGTATGAAGCAAAGGTGATTTCTTGTGAGTCATTCGCATTAGTACGCTTTTGTCTGTGTTTAGTGTCATTTGCCAGCACATGCACCATTCAAGAATATTATTTAAACTACCACATAAACTAATTTGGTCATTGACAGAATTAATATATTTAAAAAGCACGCAATCATCAGCGAATAATCGAATCTGCACACCACCTTCAACCATGTTAACAATGTCCTTAATATATACAATAAAAAGAAGAGGGCCTAGGACACTGCCCTGCGGCACACCCGATGTGACTGGAAGGCAGCCCGATTTTGCACCATTAATCTCTACGGATTGATTCCGATTCGACAAACATGCAGCAACCAAAGAAATAAGCAGTCGTTTTTGTTCGGTAAAGCCACGATACCGATTAGCTCCACTATAGGGCCCTCCATGGGTATAGTCTTCCAGATATTGAGAGAAAATTAGGTTCAGTTTCTGCTCTCGAAGCAAGGGCAAATAACTGCATGCAAAGCACATTCAAAGCACTTGAATCTAAAATTGATGACATAGAAAACTATAGCAGACGCTCTAACTTGATTGTTTATGGACTTCTAGAAAAAGAAGATGAAACAAACACCGCACTTGACACTGCGGTAAAGGCATTTTTCAGGATATCCTTGAAATAGACAGTGTTCAAATCGAGCGTGTAAGTAGATGAGGCAAGCGACGACATGACTCGACGAGACCTGTCATTCTCAAACTGTTAGATTTCAAGAAGTAAATATGCAATACTGAAAAGTGGTTTTAGACTCAAGGGCACGGATTTTTCTATAGGTGAAGATTTTTCTCTAAGAATTCGTGACATCCGAAGAAAATTGTGGGCTAGTGCGAAACCGAACCGCGACAAAAGACATAAGGTTTAACTAGCATTCGATCACCCATACATCAACAACGTACCTTATGTCTGGGATCATGACTTGAATGATAAAATTCCGTTGCAAAAAAAAAAAAGTCAATGTTTCGCCGCAAGGGCGAAGCAATGAATGCGATAGCAAGAAAAGCGGCCCGTGATGGACGCGCTGCGACTACCGTGCGTCCATCACTACCCGGCAGCTACTAGACAGTTTTAATTTCACGTACGTAGGGACTTCTCATACGCAAACGTGAAAAGTACACGTACGTTACGTGCACGACATCTGAAACGCTTTGAGCTACACGCACGCGACGCGCGGTGAGAGCTACCACGTAGCTCGATCTGCTGAGAATCATGAACATTGCGGTAGTTTGTTCGAGCGCCCGCGCGAGCAGACAGCGGAAGGGCAAGGTTCTCGCTGCGCAAATATCAGAAGAAGCGAGAGAGCTGACCAACGCCTTTAAGTGCGCCCGCGCGCTCCTAGCGCCATCTCGCGGGTAATGAAGAAACGCTTATAAGCGCCTCCGTCTCGGAGGACTGCAAACGGTAAAGGGTGTGTATATAACGCTCGCCGTTAGCTGCCAGAGGGATGTGCGCTTTGTGGAGTAGTGCTTAGCGCACCGCGCTGCGAATTCAGAGGTCGCTGGTTCGATTCCGCGCTTCGGAAGCATTTTTCTGATTTATTTTTCTTTGGGATATTGATGTATATATACATACTTATACATATACGCAGCATGACGGCGACGGCGACGGCAAAAATCAGCCGAGACTGTCCATATAATTGCTATCGCAATAAAATGGCAATGTGGGCATGAACCGACCGATAACCAGAGGCTACTCGCAGAGGCAAAGCCGGAGCTGAGATGGCGGGGTGATAATATGAGGCCTTCCACATCCGCTAAACACGTTCAGTTATATCGTCCAGTAACGCGTAATACCCGCAATCCTGCGAAACCCAAGGATAAGAACTTACGAATCTTAAATATAAACGCTCGAAGCATTGTAAACAAAACAGATTTCATTGAGGCTACCCTAGTCGAATACAATCCACACATTACTGTACTCACTAAAACGTGGTTACGAAATGAAATAAGTGATGATTTAGTTTTCCCCCCGAGTTACAGTGTATTTCGTAAGGACCGAAGGGTGGAGGTGTTGCTATCCTTGTCAAGCTTTGAATATGTGGCGACGCAAACCGGTGCTTCTGTGTGCGGTGCAGAGAGCGCATGCGCCCGCACGAAAAAGTTATCTTCGGGAGGAAGGGTGATAATAAAAGTTCAGTTGTTGTTTGGGACGCGAGTTGTTCACTTGCGCAGCTCTGCCGAGCGACGCGTCTCAACATTGGTGACCCGGACGTGAGTCGAACACGCAGCGACCGGAGTGTCGAACCAGCCGCAATATGGATTCAACATCCACGACCGACACCACTCCGACAGTCTCCGCAGTCGACGGTAAGCTGCCCCCTTTTTGGACTGCGGACCCCGCACTTTGGTTCATACAAGTGGAATCTCAGTTCGCAGCCAGACGAATCACCGCAGACCTTACGAAATACCACTGCGTAGTCAGCAGTCTGCCGCCCGCCATAGCCAGTGAAATCAGGGATCTGTTGCTCGCACCACCTGTCGAAAACGCATATGCAACACTAAAGGAAACCCTGGTTCGCCGAGTTACGCCCTCCGAACCACAACGACTGCAGCAATTGCTTCGCGGCACGGAACTCGACGACCGCACTCCTAGTCAGCTTTTGCGGCACATGCAACAGTTGCTCGGCGAGACATCAACCACGATAGATGGAGTATTGCTCCGAGAACTTTTTTTGCAAAAGTTGCCTTCAAGCGTTCGCATGGTCATCGCGGCCTCAGAGCACAAGGATTTAACCGCAGCCGCCGAACTTGCTGACAAACTGGTAGCAATGACACCGCCCACACCCATGGCTGCCGTGCAAGCGCGACAGCCTCTAAACGAACTTCAAGAGATGCGTGAGGAGATTGCTCGACTTGCCGAAACAGTATCAGCTTTGCACACAAGCAGGAGGGCGCAAACGATAACCGAGCCTAACACGCCGCTACCGCAACAGCAGCACGAGCATATCTGCTGGTATCATCGGAGGTTCGGAAGTAGTGCGCGTAAATGTGTCCCAACGTGCGCGCACTCGGGAAACGGCCGCGGCAGGCACTGAGGGCGACCAGTGCTACTACGTTGCCTCCAAGTCGTCCCTCAGTATTCTTTATTACCGACCGCAACAACGGAATACGTTTCTTAGTTGACACAGGCGCCGAGGTGAGCGTTATACCGGCGTCACAAGCTGAAAGAAAGAAACCTAGTACATCGCCCTTGCAAGCTGTCAATAACCCGGTGATAACAACATATGGCCATCGTTCACTGTCGCTGAACTTCGGTTTCGGCAGAACGTTTAGCTGGGTGTTCATAGCTGCTGAGGTCAAATTCGCCATACTAGGCGCAGACTTTCTCCAGTTCTTTGGTCTGTTGGTCGACGTCCGCAACAAACGGCTTCAAGACCTTGTTTCTCGGGGAGCGGTACAGGGCACGCCGTGTTGGCACCCCCCTATCAGCCTGGCCTTGCTTAGTCCGGCTGGAGAAGCGTACTTCACCGCAATACTACAAGAGTTCCCAGAGCTGACGCGACAGCCACAGGCATTCCCAGAAGTGAAGCACGGCGTCCTGCATCACATCGAAACCACAGGCCCACCGGTCTATGCGCGACCACGGCGCCTGTCACCCGAGAAGCTGCGGTTGGCTCGACAGGCGTTTGCCCACATGATGGAACTCAGGATAGTACGTCCTTCATCCAGCCCATATGCGTCACCTCTTCACATGGTCCCAAAATCGACAGACGGTGATTGGCACCCTTGCGGGGACTATCGAGCGCTGAACCGGGTGACCGTGCCAGACCGTTACCCAGTCCCGCCCATTCATGACATGACCTCCTTCCTGCATGGTGCTACCATTTTCTCTAAAATAGATCTAGTGCGAGCATATCATCAGATACCCGTAGCACCGGAGGATATTCCCAAGACCGCAATAACAACGCCGTTCGGAATGTTCGAGTTCCTACGCATGCCTTCGGCTTACGCAACGCCGGCCAAACTTTTCAACGGTTTATGGATGGCGTTGTTCGTGGCCTCGACTTTTGCAAGGTATACCTCGATGATCTTCTGATTGCTAGCAGCACTCCTAAAGAGCACGAGCGGCATCTGCGCTACTTACTCCAGCGACTGACAGAGAACGGCATCGTTATAAATACGGCAAAGTGCGTGTTTGGGGTACCGACACTATCATTTTTGGGCCACAGCATTTCAAGTGCCGGAGTACAGCCCCAGAGGGACAAGGTGGAAGCAGTACGGCAGTTTCCACAGCCGAGAAACCTCCGCCAGCTTCGAGAGTTCCTGGGACTAGTGAATTTCTATCGTAGGTTTATCCCGAAATGCGCCAACATCCTTCACCCTCTCCACAGCCTACTTGCGGCATCTGGATCTAAGGCAACTGCCATTCAGTAGAACGACCAATCCACACAAGCATTCCGGATGATTAAGGAAGCTCTCGCAAATGCTACCATGCTCACGTACCCGTAGCTGGGTGTTCCTCAGTGTGTTATGGTAGACGCCTCCGATGCAGCGATTGGAGCCGTGTTGCAGCAGAGGGTCAGCGGAGTGTGGCGACCAATCCCCTTCTTCTCCAGAAAACTGAGCCCGTCCGAACGAAGGTACAGCACCTTCGGTAGGGAACTCCTGGCCATATACGCGGCTATCCGGCATTTCCGACATTATGTGGAAGGACAAGAATTTTTTGTGCTCACGGATCACAAGCCACTCACCTACGCATTGCGCGCGAACTCCGATTCGGGTGCGCACGTGGCACGGGAGCTCCGCCAAGTGTCGTACATCGCAGAATTCACGACAGATATACGCCATGTTAGTGGCACGGATAATGCTGCTGCCGACGCTCTTTCGCGCGGTCCAGTGAATGCCATCAGCCTGCCGAGTGGCGTGGACTTCACCACACTTACGACGGCTCAACGCAGTGATGGAGAGTTGAAGCGTCTACTGACGTCCCCAACCAGCGCCTTGAACCTGCAATGGTTGGCAGAACCCACAGGATCCGTATGCTGCGACATGTCTACAGGCAGGGCCCGACCGTTCGTCCCCTCGAACCTCCGTCGCAGCATTTTTGACTTGCTGCACAGCCTGGCGCATCCCGGGATTCGAGCCACGCAACGGCTATGCACAGCGAGGTTCGTGTGGCCAGGAATAAACCGGGATGTCCGACACTGGACACGAGAGTGCCTCCCATGCCAGCGCTCCAAAGTTCAGCGACATACTGTGACCCCCTTGGGATCCTTCCCTCTGCCGGACTGTCGGTTTGCACATGTGCATGTTGACATTGTGGGACCACTGCCGTTGTGCCAGGGGCAAAGCTACCTGCTAACCTGCATCGATCGCTTCACGCGATGACCGGAGGCAGTGCCCATTCCAGACATGACTGCTGATACCGTCGCCCGCGCATTTATCTTCCACTGGGTGGCCCGCTTCGGAGTGCCGGCAACCGTGACTACGGATCGCGGAACACAGTTTGCGTCAGCCCTGTTCGCAAGCGTCACGCGGCTCTTGGGTACTGACCGCATCAGAACAACTGCCTACCATCCGATAAGCAACGGTATAGTGGAAAGATTCCATCGCCATCTGAAGACGAGCCTGACGGCTACTGCGAGTCACAGTTGGGTAGAGGCACTGCCGTTTGTTCTGTTGGGCGTAAGGACGGCTCTGAAAGCAGATATTGGATGCTGCTCCGCTGAACTGGTGTACGGAACAACGCTTCGCCTCCCAGGGGAGTTTTTCACTACCAGTAAGGACGAGAACGTGTACGCGAACGCGGACTACGCCGTGCGACTACGAGACATCATGAGCAAGCTACGCGCTGTTCTTCCGCGTACGCCCGCAGCCCGGTCAGTCTACGTGGACCGGGAACTCTCCTCCTGCTCTCACGTGTTTGTGAGGCACGACGCCGTACAGCGTCCACTCCGGCCCCCGTACGACGGCCCCTTCAAGGTGCTGCGACGGGCACATAAGCACATTACAATCGACAAAGGTGGTCGTCACGACGTGGTTTCTCTAGACCGCGTAGAATCAGCACACGTGGACTCCGACAGCGAAGCACCCGCACCACCTCGAGCTCCATCTTCGCAGGCACCCCCGGCAGACCACGTAGCGCAGCTCCAACAAGTCCTCAAACGGTTCACGCGGAGTGGACGGTGTACGAGAGCCCCGGTGCGCATGAACTTATGAACCGCAGTGGATCGTCCGAGTGCGGCCGTTGCGCGCGCACTCACTAGGGGGAGGAGTACTGTGGCGACGCAAAGCGGTGCTTCTGTGTGCGGTGCAGAGAGCGCATGCGCCCGCACGAAAAAGTTATCTTCGGGAGGAAGGGTGATAATAAAAGTTCAGTTGTTGTTTGGGACGCGAGTTGTTCACTTGCGCAGCTCTGCCGAGCGACGCGTCTCAACAAATACAAGCGATTGTTTTAGCGGATGTCACTGATCTCGAGTGTTTGTGTGTAAAAATAACTTGTTGGGATCAACGCTTTTTGCTATACGCGTGCTATAGATCACCAGACGCTGCTCCTGAATATCTGCTGAAATCTAACATATGACACAATTCCAGAGTAAAAAAGAATCTTATCGGGGATTTCAACTTGCCAAATGTTGATTGGGAACTCCTGTAGGCAAGCCGCAAATCGAACAAGAATGCTAAAATAGTATTTGACATCATGCTTAGTCACCACGTAGTTCAAGTGGTTAGGCCGCCACTCGTGAACAAAGTTCATCTAGTGCAATATTGGACTCAGCGTTTCTAAGCCGCGATTTTTATAAATATACAGTTGAATTGAAAGTGGCCTGTCTGATCATCAACTTGTAAATGTTACTATTCCTCTATTCAACGCTGTCGCTCACAAGCGCACAACCACTCGAAGTTTCAAAGATTACTCAAGACCTGTTGATGCGTCTATTTTGGAATACATGGAAAGTTGTTATGCTGACTTCATTGAAAACGAGGGCGATGTTGACGCGCTATGAAAGCGGTTTTCTAAAATGTGCCATCACTACATAGATACGTTCGTACCCACCAAATTTAAAAAGATTGCTAAAAACACACCTTAGATTACACGTAAAATCATCCATTTAAAACGCAAATTAGAACGACTAAAAAAATAGTAACCCACGATCAGCTGTTATTTATGAACTTAAAATAAATTTGGCATACGCTTTGCGCGAATAAAATGATTTTTACTTTAAAAGAACTCTACCGAACTTTTTAAAAACCGATGCTACGAAGTTATGCAACTTCCTAAGCTATAGTAAGGCATCACAGATATTAGTTAATGAGATTACAGTTACAGATATTAAGGTCAATGCGGAGCATTTTAACAACTTTTTTCATAGCGTATTCGTTAAGGCGAGCCTTACTGCACCTCAGCAAAGAGTGTTTCAACCCAATGAAGTTGACTTTACATCATATTCTGGTGTTGTTGCAATAATTTTGAACTTGAACACTAAATCATCTTGTGGTCCAGGCAATATACCTACTGTATTTCTTCGCAATTATGCAGAAAGTAATGCTCATTTTGTCATTGTGCTCTATCAATATTCGCCGTTAAGCGCAAAGCTACCTGGTGATTGGAAGAGGGCACATGTTGTTCCCGTCTTTAGAAAAGGCAACCAAGTACTCTTAAAAAACTACCGTCCCATCTCATTAACATCGCCAATTTGTAAATTCTTGAACATTTCGTATCTAAACGCGTTGTGGTATTCCTTGAACAAAACTCTATACTAACAAATTTTCAGCATGGCTTTAGAAAAGGTTATTGAACCGTAACTCAGTTAGTCACAGTGGTCCATTCATTTGCAGAATATCTGGATAAAAATAGTGAAATGGACGTCATATTCCTTGATTTTTGTAAGGCACTTGACAAAGTTGTTCATCACAAACTAATTACGACCTTAACCTTCCCGACATACTTATTGCCTGGAGTGCGGACCACTTAACAGAACCTTCGCAGTTCGTTTCGGTAGATGGGAACAATTCGGGTTCTCTTCCTGTAATATCAGGCGTGCCACATAGTGGTGTTCTGGGGCCCTTATTGTTTTTATTTTATGTCAATGACGTTGTTAACACAGTACTACCAGGAACTCAAATCAGACTGTTCGCGGATGATTGCGTGGTTTTTCGTCAAGTTGCTTGTACTAATGATCAACAGAATCTGAACTTAATTCTTAGTAACGCATTAAACTGGTGTAATGACAATGGTGTGGCACTCGACGCAGAAAATAACTGTTTATCTTTGTGATGAAAAAATCCGTAAACAGGGGGTGGGTGCTCGAGCCGACGTTTCGACAAGTGGACTTGTCTTCTTCAAGGCTGGAACTGATTTCCTTAACTATCGTGTGCATATGCTTCGTGCCCTCTCCACCACAAGGAAGAAGGGGAGGGCAACTGCCAGAGTGGGGGTGAGGGAGGGGGGAAGAGGCCGCCGTGGCGAACTGGATGAGTCGTAAGGAAGGAAAAAAAGAAAAAAGAAAAAAGGAAAAAAAGGAACAAAAAGGGGGGGGGGGAGAGAGGAAGGTGTACGTTTCGCTGAATGATTGTCAGTGGAAACCCTCATTCTACTGCCCACATAACACCTCGTTCTCATCCAAGATGTAAGACTTGTAAACACCTTCAAGATGACGTTATAGTTAAGAGCACCGGAAGTGATTACGTCCATCATATAAAATCTAGTTTTACCTGCACTAGTTCAAACGTTATCTACATGTTCGAATGTTCATATTGTCAGAAACGGTACATTGGAGAAACGGGACAACCTGTTAAAGTTAGATTAGACGGGCATCGCGCGGACATGGCGAAGAAATTACTCAAAGCAGTGGCGCAGCATTTCAATGTAGCAGGTCACAACTTCAACGATCTCAAACTTTACATACTTCAGTCAAACTTCTAGTCCCCAAGAGACAGAAAATATTCAGAGTCATACCTTATTCACATGTTCAATACACTCCAGCCAGCTATTAACGTTTTTAAAAGGGCTCTTGAGTCTATTCGGTGTGGTACATACACAACGAAAACCAATGAGAGTTAAGCCCTTCTCCCAGGAATTTCGAACCTACTATCGTTAAAATGACCCGTGCTTCCACTGACAATCATACAGCGAAACGTATACGCTCCCCCTCCCCCCCCCCGCTTTTTGTTCCTTTTCTTTCTTTTTTCTTGTTTTCTTTCCCCCCTTCTTTATGACTAATCCAGTTCGCCACGGCGGCCTCTTCCCCCCTCCCCCACGTCTGGCAGTTGCCCTATATATATATATATATATATATATATATATATCATTATCATCAGCCTGTCTACGCCCACTGCAGGGCAGAGGCCTCTCCCATGTTCCGCCAAACAACCCGGTCCTGTGCTTTCTGCTGCCACGTAATACCTGCAAACTTCTTAATCTCATCTACCCACCTAATTTTCTGTCTCCCCCTCACGCGTTTGCCATCTCTTGGAATCCAGTCAGTTACCATTAATGACCACCGGTTATCCTGCCGACGTGCTACGTGCCCGGCCCACATCCATTTCTTCTTCTTGATTTCAACTATGATGTCATTAACCCCCGTTTGTTCCCTGACCCACTCTGCTCTCTTCCTGTCTCTTAAGGTTACACCTATCATTTTCCTTTCCATCGCTCGCTGCGTCGTCCTCAATTTAAGTTGAACCCTCTTTGTAAGTCTCCAGGTTTCTGCTCCGTAGGTAAGTACCGGTAAGATGCAGCTGTTATATACCTTCCTCTTGAGGGATAGTGGTAGATTACCATTCATGCTTTGATAGTGCTTGCCGAATGAGCCCCATCCCATTCTTATTCTTCTAGTTATTTCACTCTCATGGTTCGGCTCCGTGGTTACTACCTGTCCTAAGTAGGCGTACTCCTTTACAACTTCCAGTGTCTCGCTACCTATCGCAAAGCGCTGTTCTCTGCCAAGATTGTACCACAATACTTTAGTTTTATGCATGTTAATTTTCAGACGTACTCTTCTACTTTCCGTATCCAGTTCAGTAATCATGAGCTGCAATTCGTCTCCCGCGTTACTCATCATGTATATATATACTCATCATGTATATATATATATATATATATATATATGATGATGTATATATATACATGATGAGGAACGCGGGAGACGAATGCAGCTCATGATTACTGAACTGGATACGGAAAGTAGAAGAGTAGGTCTGAAAATTAATATGCATAAAACTAAAGTATTGTATATATATATATATATATATATATATATATATATATATATATATATATATATATATCTATATATATATATATATGTATATATATATAATATATATATATATATATATATCTATAATATATATATATATATATATATAATAAAATGGAGCGAGCGCCACCTACGCCATCTAGTGAGCACTTCACGAACTAGAGGTGGCTACTACAAACAAACAAACAAACGGAGGATGGACAGACCCACGGCATAAGGAGCTTCGCCCCTAAAACTTGGAACTACGACGATAAACGAACCGCCTGAACTTTCTGTATCTTCTTGTTAATCATAAGCTAGCCCTTGACCCACGTGCATATATGCATCTCCTCTGTCCACTAGGCATACACGACATCATCATACCCACTCTTGCACCCCGCATTTTGCTAAAACTAACGCGTTTGAGTTTTCGTTATTCCCGCGTACTGTATCAGAGTGGAACCGTCTAAGTGATCAGCCAATTTTGTAACTTACAGCTTCAATATGCACTGTTAATTTGTGTTTTGTTTCCATTTTATGTAATATTTTGCCATGTTGTCCTTGATGCAAGCTGTTAACAGGTATTTTGTCTCCATTTTCCCTAATATTTTCCCGTGTTATCTTTGTTGTTTTGCTTATAACCTGCCCCTTGTACCTGTCCGGCTTGGGCCGATTCTTGGTGTGCAGTATTCATTAAATAAATAAATAAATAAATGAATAAATAAATAAATAAATAAATAAATAAATAAATAAATAAATAAATAAAAATAGTCGAGAGGCAGCACGAAAGCTTGGGTTTCTCATCGCCTTTCCTAAGCCTGGGCGACCGCCGATTTATCGAAAGTATCTTTGTGTACAGCTGCTGCGCCTTTTTTTAAGCTATGCATGCTGATACATAGCGACAGCGCAAATTTGTCAACCACTGTTTCTAGGAGAAATCTATAAAGTCGATCCACGGGAATCTTTCTGAAAGAAGACTTCCGAAGTCACGCCAAAGAATTCGTCCTGGTCCAGGATTCGAACACGGGATTCAAGCCCCGTTGGAGCGGTCATCTACCATCTGAGCTAACCAGCATTCTACGTAGAACAGTGTAGCGTGAAAGTGAATTAAGCCCCTGCTAGAGTCCCAGACCAGAATGAACTTTGCGACCGGAAGGCTTTCATTCTCAGAAATCTATGGATTTTCATTATAGCTTCGTGCTATAAACCGGTGGATGAAATTAATTTGCTTCATGAACCTTAATATATGCCTTGAGTAACCGTACGATCGATTTGAAAATAAAAAAGTTCGTATTTCTTATGTTTCAGCGCAAGGAAACACGAGGACGAAAAGGAAGATACCTTGCTCTGAAACATAACATATGCAGTGCCAGTTAGCCCACCAGTCGGTTTTATTGAATTTCGTATTTCTGTGTCTGAGCCCTGGAGGGCAACGGCTCATACTGCAAAGTCTGATATTGTATACTGTAAAAGACGAATAGAGACAACGCCCGTTCCTGGGCCAAGCTGTTCTATTCTCCTCTCGTCTTTCTCTTCCTCTGCCCCCCGAACTCTCGCGGAAGCCGCCGAGCCCCAGTGCCGCTCTTGCTCTTCACACTCGGCCACGCTGCGGACCTGGCAAACAAAAAAGAAACAACAGTTCAGTCCAAACGGCGCAATCTTTTCTTGAAACGCGACACGTGCACTGCGAAGTTATTTCTCTTCCGCCGGTCGAGTGCAAAGTTTGGATCCGCGGTGCTAACGCGCCACGTGTTCTCTCCCAGGCGTTCGGTGATTGTGAAGGGCCCCTCGAACTTCGCGAGTAGCTTCTTGCCCACACAGCTGGCGCCCCTTGAACCCACACCTCGTCTCCCATGTGTACGTCGGGGCATGTCGCCGGCGGCGGTCATAATTGCACTTTTGTTTCTCTTGGGCTTCTGTGGCTCTTTTCCTCGCCGCAGCTCTGATCTTCTGGCAGGCGTCCGTACGGCTGTCATGGCGGGTGATGCTAACAGGAGCGTCTAGCTTGAGGACAGCTTTCAGTTGTGGCAGCTTCCCATATACGATTTCGTACGGCGTCGAGCCAGTCGATGTCTGCACCGCCGTGTTAACCGCATAGCCAGCAGCTCGAAGGTGGACATCCCAATCGGCCTCTCCTTTCTTCTTTACTTTAGTATACGGAGCGAGTCTTGCTTGAATAGTTTGATTGGTTCGCTCGATAAGGCCGTTTGCCTGGGGATGGAACGCAGATGCATAATGGTGCTGCACCCCCGCCTTAGAGAGGTACTTGTGTAGTTGCCGGCTACGGAATGTTGTTGCGCGATCAGATATCAACTTCTTTGGCAAGCCATGCCTCCATTCAAATCTTCGTTTCAGGAAACCGACTAGATGGTCAGAGGCAAGGGATGGTACGGCTGCCACTTCCACATATTTGGAAAGATAATCCACAGCCGCAAGAATATAGCGGTTTCCAGCAGATGTGATGGGGAGCGGGCCCTATGTAGTCGATGCCTACCGTGTGAAATATCTGATCGGGTACCTCAACAGGTGTCAACAGTCCTGGCTGGCACCCTGGCCGTCGCTTAAACTGTTGGCACGCTTCGCAACTGGCGACGTAAGAGCGCACATTGCTTTGCATTTTCGGCCACCAGAAGCGTTCTTGTAGTTTGCGGAGCGTGGCTCGTTGTCCGATGTGCCCTCCTTCGGGGTCGTCATGAATGGCCCGTAGTATTTCGGTACGCAAACATTTCGGAACGGCCAGAAGGTAGCGTTCTTCCGAGAGGTCCTTGTGCCACTGACGACGGCAGAGCACATCATTGCGTATTACAAACATCGGGTTTGTTTTTTGTACCCGTTACAGCCGCAATGATTGGGGCCAATTCCTTGTCCTCTTGTTGGGCTTTGGGCATGTTTGCTTGAGCGAAGTAGATGTGATTCTGCCTACTTCCGTCCACACGGGTGAGAAGGTTGCGTGACAAGGCATCGGCGATATTGTTCAAGACCCCAGCGCGATGACGCACGTCAAAATCGTACTCTTGGAGCGTAATAATCCACCGGGCAAATTTGTGCTTGAGCTGCTGCTTGGAGAACATCCATGTTAAAGCAGCATTATTTGTTACCACGGTGAACCTGCGTCCAAACAGATAGTGCCGAAATTTGTCGTCCACGCTCCACACCACCGCCAGACATTCCAGCTCATTGGAGTGATAGTGGCGCTCGGTATCGGATAGCTTCCGGCTGGCATAAGCGACGATGTGCTCGACGCCGTCTAAATCGCGTTGAACGAGCACTGCCCCTAGACCGACTTGGCTAGCATCGGTGTGGACTTCAGTGGTCCAGTCATCATTAAAGTGACTCAATACTGGACAGAGAGTGAGCTTCTGCTTTATCGTCCGAAAAGCGGTGTCTTGCGCATCGCCCCATTGAAATTGGACGCCCTTCTTGAGGAGATCGCTCAGGGGAGCTGCAATCGAAGCGAAGTGGGGAATAAACCTCCGCAAGTACGACGCCATGCCCATAAATGATTGAACCTGCTTCAAGCTGGTTGGTGTGGGATAGTCTGACACTGCCGCGATGCGCTCCGGGAGTGGCTGTATACCGTCAGGAGAAATATTATGTCCAAGGTAGGCTATCTTAGACAGACCGAACTGACACTTGTCGCGGTTCAAGCGGAACCCCGCCTCGTAGAGTCTGTGGAGCACTTCGTCTAAATTTCGCAGGTGTTCGTCCTCGGTGGTGCCAACGACCAGGATGTCATCCAGGTAGACCACGCAGGCTCGGTTCTTGAGGGAGCCTAGGACTGAATTCATCGCACGCTGAAATGTACTGGGGGCCGTTCTGAGCCCAAACGACATGCGATTGAATTCATATAAGCCTGATGGAGTGCGAAAAGCTGTCTTGCTTTTATCTTCTTCTGCGACGTTAATCTGCCAGTACCCTGCACGTAAGTCAAGTGACGAGAAGAATTTGCAGTGGCGAACTGTATCAATGGCGTCGTCGATACGGGGTAGTGGATAGGAGTCGGGAGTCGTACACTTATTGAGCTGCCTGTAATCTACGCAGAAGCGCATGGATCCGTCTTTCTTTCGCACGAGCACGACAGGGGCTGCCCAAGGACTTGACGAAGGCCTAATTATGCCTGCCGAGAGCATCTCGCGCACTTGATCTGCGATAACGGCGCGCTCCCCTCTCAGCGTATCTTCGCACGGCACGCATATCGGGGAGTGGTTGCCCGTCGGTATTCGATGCAACAACATTTTAGTGCCGAGAGATCGGCTGTTGAGTCGGCGAATACCGCTTTATGACGAGACAGTATATCACCTAATGCAAGTGGACTAGGCAGCTCACCTCGCGGCGTTGGCAGGGCCGTCGCAGTAGTCTCGGTAGACGAAGACCGGAGCTCAATGTGGCCGCGATCGATGGTGATCTGGATGTCATCTGACAGGAGAAAATCTGTTCCTAGAATCATGTCGGCAGGCAGGCCCTCGAAAACAGGAATGGCTGGGAGAAACTTTGTCCCCGCTGTCGTTCGGATGTAGACGTCAAGCATGCCCACTGGAGTCACGCTGCCTCCTAGTCCGCGAAGTGGTGGCTGCGTCCAGGGGGAAATGGTGTCGGGAGCGTGACGCCGGTGCAGTGCCGTTCGTTCAGCGCCGGTATCCACGAGCGCGGACAATTCGCCGATTCCTTCGACATGTACTGGTAACAGTGGTATTTGAAACGCCTGATATTGAATCCGGGAGTGCGGTTGTTGGCGGCATTCCTTGGCGTTGTGTCCAATACGGCCGCACGAAAAGCAACCCCGTCGCGAGAAGGTGGGTGGCGGTGGATCGGGCTGCTGAGGCCTGCCGAAACTGAGACGACGTCGAGTACTCTGCTGGAGTTCCGCGGCCTTGTGAGCGAAGATAGTGGGTGAAGTCTCCGGAGACTGAGAAGACAGGATGGCCGCATGAGTAGCATCCCACATTCCGTCGACGACGTACTGACGCGCTGCTGGAGACTGCCACGTGATCCTACAAGCGCTTAGGAGCTGGAGCTTGTCATAAATGTAGTTGGTGACGTCTTCAGTGGGAGCTTGTTGGCGCGATCGCATCCGCATGAACTGGTCATCATATGATGATGAGAGCGGGGTGAAGGCGCTCACCAAAGCTGCACTCCATTCCGTCCAAGTGTGGTGATGACAGCCGTCGTACCGTTGCCATGCTTTGGCCGAGTCGCGCAGTCGGCTTTCGGCGAACGACAATTTGACGTCCTCAGGCCATGATTGGTGACGGGCTAATGTATCGATGGTTTGCAGCCAGAGGGTTGGGTCGTCCTGAAACCCTCGAAATTCAGGAACTTCAGTAAGATATGGCGAAGGCAGCGCTGGACGTGCCAACGCTCTTGTAATGCAGGCATTGGTGTCCTCGAAGGACTTCCTTAAGGTAGTAATTGCCTGCGTGAACCCGGCAAAGTCGCAGGAAGCCGCATTCGAGGTAGGACTAAGTACCCTCTGGCATGGATGCAGGGGGCGTTTGTGCTGTTGTTGGGGCAGTGAAGTCCGAGGGAGCGTGGACAGCGTCCCTTGGGACCGAGGTAGCGTCCATCTGCAAGGCAGTGGAGTAGGCGACTTGAGGTACGGGGAAGCCTTCCGATGATCCGGTTGGTACAGGAGCGGGGTTGAGCTCGAAGCCCGAAGCCACCGTAGGAGAAGGAGCGGATCGCGAAAGGGTGCGTCCGCTCCGTAGGACGGTGTGCGGTTGCAGGTCGCCGAGCAGAGGTTCGTCGGTCGTAGGCTGCGCCATTGTAAAGGACGAGATAGAGACAACGCCCGTTCCTGGGCCAAGCTGTTCTATTCTCCTCTCGTCTTTCTCTTCCTCTGCCCCCCGAACTCTCGCGGAAGCCGCCGAGCCCCAGTGCCGCTCTTGCTCTTCACAATACCTAGACCTAAAAATGGGGCGCCATTTGCGACCGCCCTTGTAGAACAAGACACGTTCTGTGGAGGACGTAGGTTTTGTCCCCAGCTGCGGCAAGTTATATTTTCGATCACCTGGATTTCTGTTTAGTCCACACATATCATTTCAGCACACCATTAAACTGCTGTCGTTTTCATGCCTTTAATTAGATATGCTAGCGAGTCAGGAAAAATACAAATATTCGAATCTGCTTTTTATTCTTAGGATATGCAACGAAACTCCATTACGGCGTTGGAAAGGACTTTCGTTGAGTGAGGTTATTTGCTACAGCTCTAAGGCTTGGACACGGCACCCGTGCATTCGTATAAAAGGTAGATTATTCCTTTTAGATGAAGCACGAGTGGTGAAGCGACGTACATTTCACGCCTTGATTGCTTGGACACTTGACCTTCTTGTATACTCGGAGATATGTGCTTATTCGTGCTGTTCTGAAACTGTGCTTTTAAGCAAACATGCATGACAGCGAGATCAATGTTCTTTGTTCAGATCATTCGAGCCAGGAACTTCGTCAAGTACAACTATGGTCCACTCAGGAACTTGGATTTGTATGGCACAGTAAGAAAAGCCTTCCCATTTTCTGCGCACTTTTCGCACTTCTCATGGTTGCGTTTATTGTAAAGACTTCAGACTGAAGTCCAAAGAGCGTAAAAGTTATTAGCATACAGCTGAACAGCAGAATTGATTGATTGCAAAGGTATTACCGAGTGGTGAACTCATTACTGCCATTTATGCCTGGGCAAACAGTTTGCTTACCGTCAGTAGTTTCCGTTAAGACTTTTGACACAATCCCCGTACCCACTGTAGTTTAAGGCGGTGATGAGTGCGTTCTGTAGGTTTTGTTGATGACAGCGCTGAGCTATAATTATGCCTAGTGTTCTCGAGTAATGCGAAATGCAAGAATGTTTTTTGTTATTGTTCTAAAAAAATTATGATCATTATCAAATTCATCAGTGCAGGAAAAAAATGGCCTGTGTGTCTCACCTGTTGTAATATCTTAAGTATTTAACGATCTTGGCATGACAGAAATCAACTACTGTATCTGTTCCTGGCCTCATTCTTTCGAGAAATGGCGAAAAAGTGTGCGAATACCACATCTATCCTCGTTTTTGATTGGCTCTAAAGGCACTGGCCCAGAGAGAGCAGAAACGTTTTGGTAGACGTTAAAAGGGATCAGTTATTCTTTTGCATAATCCCAGAAATACACCCGTGACAGGCAAACAAACAAAATACCACTACCTTCTCACGGGAGCACATAACTTGCAAGAAAATAACCGCTACCATTGCTACCCCGACAAAAGAAGCAATTGATCAGGCTCGTTCATTGGACATCATGTACAAACATGCAAAAATGGAAACGAATGAAGAAACCGCGCCAATTACAATTACCTTGCTTTACGAAAGAGCTGTTGAGAATTCAAGAAAATTGCGCAGCTTTTATGATGTCGTGTAGCTATGCCGTAGTGTGCTAGTATTTGATGCGATGTCGCCGTCTATTCTTCACTACAGCTGCCCGGGTAATTGCAGAACAACAATGGACGAAAGCAATATTGATAAATGCTTGATTGAGCTATTCGTGCCGTGATGGTTTAGGCAGTAATGTTTGTTTCGTGTTATTTTTTAAAGGTGGACAGTCCGGCCTACGATTTCTCCAAGATTACAGCACCGGTGGCACTTTTCAGCGCTCGCAACGATTTCTTCGCCAACCCTGAAGATGTTTCCACACTTCGGCGAAGCCTGCCAAATGTCGTGATGGACTACATTGTTCCAGAGCCGGCATTCACGCACTTGGACTTTGTTTTAGGCACTGATGCAGCTACAGTCGTTTACAGGCCACTCATCGATTTTATGAATTACTGGATGCTTTTATATGGGGCGTAAAAGAACGACTTGTTTGAAGAGAGGGGCGGGAGTTGGTGCATTCACCGGGTGACGCATTGGCAACTAACTGATATAAGATAGCCGCATTGATACACTCATGACACAAAGATCGATAACAGCTACAGCGTGTGGTACGTATATTGCTGCGCGTATTTCTCTTTTTTTTTGTTAACGTTTGGTCTTCCGAGGTTTACGTTTTGAAGATGGCTAAATTAACGGTGTGAGGAGCCGCGAACTGATGTTGGCTATGAATAAAGCGTTCGCAAATAAAAATTCATTCACTCACGTAATGATGATGTTTTAATAGCAAGATAATGAAGCCGAAATGCCGTGATGTGATGTCGGCTTATAAGAAATGTCAAAGGTGTTACCACGTTTCAGATACCCCTCTCTAAAATGTGCTACTAAGTAATATGACGTTCAAGTTTTTCACAGAAAAGATTCCCGCTGGCCGACCGGGATTGTTTTGGCAGGAATGTGCGTGCAGTTTAAAATGACAATGACGCCAAACGATCAGTCCGTTTACACTAATAAATTATTTTTGAGCACTTTGTTGTCGTTCATTCCGAGCTTCATTACCAAAGGGGAAAATGAAGGTCAGAATTTTATTGTTAAATTTCCCTGAGGCCTCTGCACATGCACATGAATGTGAGAGTGACGGTAGGAATTTCAATGTGTTTCTTGCGTTTACAACACACTGCTAAGGGGCGTAGCCAAGGGTGGGGGGTGGGGGTTCAACCCCCCATCCCGAAAATTTTCAATTTCGCTTGCGTACATTAGTGATGCAGAACTATCGATGGCACTATCGATACTATCGATAGCTGAGTCACTATCGAACTATCGATGTTAAAAAATACTATCGATAGCGCTATCGATAGTAAAAAATGCGATGGTACTATCGATAGTATAAAACCAACACCACGAACTCATTGCAGAATAAACTTGGTTTCCCGCGCGCGTGGTACATAGGGGAGCCGGAGGAGCAGGCTGAAGGGCAAGAAAGTTGACATGCTTGTGCTCTTCACCTGAGTGCTTTGCTGACACATGATCCTAAAGTCAAACTATTCAGTTGTAGCGGAAAGGAAGGCGTTACATGTTGTGGAACTGCGCGGCTTCAAATTTATATTGCAATTTATGATTTCAAAATACAAAAGAATACCATGAAATAAGATTGTTAATTGTAAGTCGTAACTGGTTGCTTTTGGATGTGAATTTATTGATTTATTGATGGACATATTCCGCCCTTTTCACTGCGGAAATAATTTATTTCTTTTGCCAAGGATTGCTCATAAATTAAGCGAAGCTGATAGTAGGCTATCACAAATATTTTGGAAATATGGCCGACCCGCGACAGCATCATTATTCACACCACTATCGATAGTATTGTCACGTGGTTGTGACGGTGAGGAATGCTGCAACAAGAGTGGGAAATATGGAGCTCTTTATCTGTACGGTCTTGTGACCAGAAATTTATCAAAACTCAAAATACAAGCGATACAGGCTGTGCACTGAGAGCGGCGAGAACAGTCGTCGGCCGTCGAGTAATCTGATCATGGGTGGAAAGCGTCGTCTTTTATACATCAGTCATCGAACCTTACAGCGTTATCGCTGGTGCTTGCTTAATCTCTCGAATAAACTGAACTATTCGCGTCCGGCGCGTAACCTTAACCGAATGATCTCAAACAATCGTAAAGCTTCTCAAACATTACGGCGCGGTCTGCGTCAAACGTTGCTAACAGTCTTTGTGGGTGAAATCCGAATACATCAAAACAAAGCAACAAACACGCGTGGCTGTAATATCGCTAGTAATATTTACCATGGTACTACCGATTGCACTATCGATAATTTGTCGATAGTAGTACTATCGATAGTTTGTCTACACTATCGATAGTTTCAAAAAAACTATCGATACTATCGATAGTCAATTTACCTATAGTTCTGCATCACTAGCGTACATACTCACGCACACATATAAACGCACGCACGAACATTATATAAAGTATGGTTATGACGCCCCCCCCCCAAAAAAAAAAAAATTCTGGCTACGCCCCTGATCCTGCCGGTATGAAGCTGCCCGGATTTTCATGATGCAAGAAGGCACGACTAAGACAGCACACGGCACCAACTCGCCCAACCTTTTATGGTAGTGTTCCTGAAACTTGGCACGTTTAGTCTCTGACCTGCTTAGAGGACGATATCCCTCATTTTTACCGGTGATGATAACTGTGATAACTGTTGGGCCTATAGCGAGAAAGGTGTCTATCTCCCTGACGACTCGGCGAGATGGAGTGGGATATTCATGCTGTCGGCACACACACACACACACACACACACACACACACACACACACACACACACACACACACACACACACACACACACACACACACACACACACACACACACACACACACACACACACACACACACACACACACACACACACACACACATATATATATATATATATATAGTGTGAGCATTCTTCATACTTGCCATCTTCTCACCTGTATATACTCATCATCACCGCTTGGGTCTGAGTAGTGGGGCTCAGGCTCGAGGGCAATAAAGACGAGTCTTGCGGCCTGAACGTTGTCTCACAAGTGGTGGATTGTGCTGTCCGGTCCCTCAGTCCTCTCGCTCTACTGGTGCCCCTACGACTTCTGCTACAACACACCCCTGGAGCTCCGTTCAGGTCGCCGTTTGCACCAACAGACCTCAGCAATGTCGCAAGACGAGCGCTCCAACCCTGGCGCATCTACGACGCCTGCCCCAACGGGAACTCCTTCTTGTTTGGTCACCACACCCCAGAAGGATCCACCGGTGTTCGCTGGCCTTCGTGGGGACGATGTTGAAGACTGGCTGGAGCAGTATGAGCGCATGAGTGCACTCAACTTCTGGGACGACTCTGCCAAACTCACTCGCGTCGCCTTCTACCTGACGGGTGTAGCCAAGACTTTGTTTTTTAACCACGAGCTGGACTTCATGGATTGGACCTCATTTAAACACCAGTTGCGGCAGATTTTCGCGAACCCTTCAATCCGCTCAGACATCGCCAAAAAGAAGTTAGCCGAGCGTGTTCAGCAAACCGGCGAGTCCTACACTTCTTACATAGAAGATGTCCTCGCCCTTTGTCGCTGCGTGAACAACTCAATGACGGAGAATGACAGCTGCTCAAAGGCATTGGGGCTGCGGCATTCAATGCCCTTGCAGTGCAGAACCCCACTACAGTCTCAGAAGTCGTCGCCACGTGTCAGCGCCTTGATGAACTCCATCTACTACGTCTGCAGCTTGACACAACTCATCTGAGCGCAACCAATGACAGCGAGCTACGCGCGTTGATTCGTTTCATCATACGTGAGGAGCTTCAAGCACAAGCTATGTCTTGCCCACTCGAGCTCCGTACGACGTCTTCTGGCAGCAGCCTCCGCAACATCGTCAGGGAAGAACTTGTTGCCATGACGTGTGCGGAAGTTCCCAGGCATGACCCTCTACCTACGCCAACTTACGCCTAGGTTGCAGCTTTTGCACCTCCTCAACAGACACAACCCCACGCGACCACAATGCACGGTTCGGTGAATGTTCTGTCACCACGAACGTCGCTTCCGCCTGCCAACGCCTGGCGCCCTCCTCGGCCGGTTTGCTATTGTTGTGGAGTCCGTGGCCATATTTCCAGGTTTTGCCGACGCCGTCAACAGGACGAAAGACGGGGCCACGACTCCTATGAAAGAGACGAGTTTCGTGCGGCGGTACCGCAACATGGTCGCTCCTACCAAAGTTATGAACGTCGCTCACCATCTCCGCAGAGCCTCGACGGTGCCGGTGCTTTTCGTTTCTCGCGTCGCCGCTCTCCGTCACCGATGCGCCGCTCGTCTTCTCCCCTTCGACCAGCTAATTCGTCCCCGGGCCATCGCCCGGAAAACTAAATAGTGCAGCTTCGGGAGGGAAAGCTGCATCATTCGGGATATGTGAAACTCCTCCGCAGCGGCCCTCAAATGTACTGTTGGTATGTGTTGAAGGTGTATGGACTCAGGCATTGGTAGACACGGGTGCAGCGCTTTCCGTCATTAGTACTGAACTGTGTTCACGCTTGCGAAAAGTAAAAACGCCGTATACTGGACCTCCCCTTCGGTCTGCCAATGAAGTTCTTGTTCAGCCCGTTGGTGTGTGCACAGCGCGAGTTTTCATCGATGGCATACTTCATCACATTCAGTTTCTCGTCCTGTCGTCATGTACCCACGAACTTATCTTAGGATGGGACATTCTTTCTTTAGCGTCGGCCGTGATATCTTGTCATCAGCGAGTAGTTCATATGACGGACACGGAATTTTCATCTGATGACGATGCTCAAAAACTGCGTTTGGTCACTGCGGCCGATTGCTCCATTTCACCTGGCAATGAGAATGTTGTTACATTGACGTCTGATACCATCCTTAAAGGGACCCTGAAACGGTTTTTTGAAGTTTTGTCAGCGTTACGCAGGAACATCCCCAAACCATTCGCACCAGAAATTAAGCGACGCACTGTGTACCAAGGCCGCTACGGAATTTATATCCATACCCTCCTCCTCACCACTGCCTTGCACCCTCAACTCACAGACACCCGGACATCGCCGGCGATCGCAGCGCTCTCATGAGCGCACTCGACGGTTTGAGCTTCGCGACGGGTTGCGCGTAATCTCGGAGGCCCAACAAAGACGAAGCTCGCGGAGTGGTTGATATCTGCTCCGACAGGTGCCGCCACACTACCAGCAGATTTTATTTTATTCTGTACGGCGACAATCTGCAACAGCATGCGGACAAACAAAAATAATTCGAGAACGGTTATCGATAAGCGTAAACTCGGGCAATGTGGTTGTGTCTTCAGGGGTGAAGTTACAGCCACAAAAACGTGGATCGTGGTGTTGAACGGATAGCGAGAGCGCGACGTTCATTGCAGCGACGAGCTGAAGAGATTCCGATCGCCAGATGCCTCACGAACATTGCACGATGTCGCAGCTTTACAAGTCATCAAGTGCTAGAAATTGCTAGATACGTGGTACACAACAAGGCTGGGGCAATTAATTATGTCCAAGAAAAGAAACCTCAAGATAAACACTCTCGCTCAGCTCACGTCAACACGGAGTACGTTGTAACACAGGCAGACGACGCTCGCTGCCCACAGGAGGTTCAGTGACGTGTACTGGACATATCCAATCAGATCAGCCGCCTGCGTGACGTCGCGCTTCCAATACGACGCGCACTTGAAGTGGGCGGTTTGAAAACGCGTTTGGCTGAGCCGCTGCGATCGGTGGCGATTCGCAGCTTTAAAGCCTTGTAATAAATTACAGTTTTCGCACAGAGCTTAAATCAGTCTGTAAATGATCCTTAGGACTTGTTCTACCGGCTCAATGTGTTCGTACATAATCGGCAAAACCGTTTCAGGGTCCCTTTAATGGTGACGTGTTTCTCGCTCCATGCGATCGCTGGATATCTGGTGGCATTGTAATTGCGCCTAGCTTGGTCAGGTTTCATGACAGCCGAGCGTTGGTCACAGCACGCAACACTACATCTCGGCCATTTCTTCTGTCCCAAGGTACCGTTGTGACCTGCTTTGCTGACACTGAACCTCTTGCCCTGACGCCTCTTCACGAAGATCCACCACTCTCGCCTGCTGCTAATGATGACCATGCGACGACCACAGCGTTAACTGCCACCATCAATCCTGATCTCCCTGCGGCGCAGAAGGAAGATCTCTTCGCACTGCTTCGAAAACACAGTGCTTCCTTCGACGTCCACTCCAAGTTTCTGGGGCGCACTTCCGTCGCAGTGCACCGCATCGAAACCGAGGGCAATTCGATCGTACGCCGCCGACCATACCGCGTGTCTTCCGCAGAGCGCAAGATCATCGAGGACAACGTCACTGACATGCTGAAACGCGACATCATTCGGCCATCGTCCAGTTCTTGGTCGTCGCCTGTTGTCCTGGTCCGGAAGAAGGACGGCTCAATATATATAGTCATATATATAGTCATATATATATAGTCATATATAGTCAATATATATAGTCAAGTAGATCCTCTGTGAGAAGTCACAACGTTGTTTATTTCGACGTTTCAGCCAGAGTCTGGCCTTCATCAGGATGAAGGCCAGACTCTGGCTGAAACGTCGAAATAAACAACGTTGTGACTTCTCACGGAGGATCTACTTGACTACTTGCAACGCTACGGCCACTCCACCACCATGCCTGCCTATATATATATATATATATATATATATATATATATATATATATATATATATATATATATAGATAAGTATCAGAGGTGGCACTTCAAGAAACCTTGATTTATTGCGTCAACGTAATAAATGAAGTTTTCTTGAAGTGCCACCTCTCATACTTGTACGGCGACAACCACTCCTTCAACTATATATACAGGGTGTCCCAGCTATCACGCAACACGATTTAAAAAAAAGAGGAACGGCGTTACGCGAATCAAACCTAGAGCATATTGTTCCTAGTACACTAGAGTAGCCACTGACAATTAGGCGAGTACTTCTCGAGTAAGAAATATAATTATGACTAATTAATTAAACGTCAATAACGAAAAAAATAGCAGTGGCATGTAGCGCCACCGACATCGACGGGATCGCACAGTGAAGAAAGAAGAGGTCGGACGTGACCTCGTGCGGCGCGGCAGCAAGGCTGGCGCGAGGGGCGCAGAAAAATAAAGAAAAAGTTGTTTTTAGGCTTCGGCGCTAGACGGACGTGTCGAGTCGTTTTCTTATGTGTGCTCCACAAATTGGCTGGGCCGTCCAGCAGGTCCTCGGGGCGCTCGAAAGGCAGGGACCCAGCGAGCCGGCAACGGCGAGCGGAGACCCGCGCCGAGTAACGGCAACCCCGAAGACGACGTAGGCCCTCGTCGGGGCGCGCGAGCGCCCAACTGCAGGCACAAATAAAGTTTGTTCCAATCCAATCCAATCCACAAATTGGTGACCCGGACGTTTGGATCAAGTAGCAACTTGTGCCTGATCATAACGTGCAACACGAAACAAAAAGACGTGGAACCATGTCAACCACCGGCAACGAACGCCAGCAAGCCTCGACCAACTCGGCCAACGCCGAGACCTCTTCAACCGCTGCGGTTATTTCGAACACCATCCGACTGCCAGAGTTCTGGGAACGGAATCCCTCGGCGTGGTTCATCCAAGCAGAGGCCCGTTTTGAACTCTCGCGGATTACGTCCCAGACTCGCAAGTACCTCCCCGTGGTCGACGCGCTTACAGCGGCCGTCATCGACGAGATTTCCGACATTCTCCATTCGTTCGCGCACGATCTACCAGAGTCGCCTTACGACGTAATTAAGGCTGCTATACTGGACCGCACGGCAATGTCGGAACGCACACGGTTGCAACAGCTACTCTCAATCGAACAACTCGGCAATCAACGGCCAAGCCAGCTACTGCGTCGATTCCTTAATCTGCTCGGCCCACGCGTTTCCACTACGGACAGCACCTTCGTCCGTGAGCTATTTCTTCAGCGCTTGCCCACCCAAGTCCAGATGGTGCTGGCAACTGCTTCAACCCAGAATTTGTCAGAGCTCGCTACATTGGCTGACAAGGTTATGGAAGTTGCGAATCCAATTCCAGTGGTTGCAGCTGCGATTCCGGCTTCAGCATCGCACGCCGTCAGCCCTTCACTGACAAAGCGGTCCGAGCCAGAATCACCATCATTTCCCGTCGCTGAGTTATGCGACAGACTGGAGAAGGTTCTGGTTGCCACTACTCGTAGGAGCGCTTCTCCTCCTTCACGTCGACGTCGCCGTTCTCCATCTTATCGACGTTTCCCATCCATCGAGAGCCAGCGCAAAAGTGCATCACAGCAGTCTGACATCTGCTGGTACCACCACCGTTGTGGCGCTCGCGCGCGTCGCTGCCTGCTCCCTTGCACCTGGTCGAAAAACCGTCCGGCCGACCGCTAGCGGCGACAAGCGGTCACGGGCCTACCCCATGTCGCCTCTTCTATGTCAACGACAAGGTCACTGGGCAACGCTTCCTAATTGACACAGGCGCACAGGTCAGCATTCTCCCTGCTACACGAATGGATCGCACCGCTGCTCCCATGCTGTACTTGTAAGCTGTGAATGGAACGCGGATTCCAGTATTTCGACGACGGTCGCTCACCCTCAACCTGGGACTACGAAGACCGTTCCGCTGGCTGTTCATGGTCGCCGACGTTTCTTCTGCCATTATCGGTGCTGATTTCCTCACCGACCATGGCCTCATTGTCGACGTCAAGCGACAACGTCTCCTAGACGCGACAACTTACCTCTCGGTGAAAGGCATTGCTGCGCCGGGGACCACAGATTTAGCCCTCTCTTGTGCTACGGTTTCCAATGAACCCTTCGCGGCTTTGCTACGAGAATTCCCTGACATCACCGCACCGCCTAATTGGAAAAAACCAGTGTGCCACGACGTACGTCATCACATCGTTACTGTCGGACCTCCTGCTTTCTTCCGGCCACGTCGACTTGCTCCGGACAAACTCAAGGTTGCACGTGCAGAATTTGAACATATGCTGGAATTGGGAATTATTCGCCCGTCCGCAAGTAACTGGGCAGCTCCACTCCACATGGTGCCCAAAAATCGGGTGACTGGAGGCCATGCGGAGACTACCGATCTCTGAACACTAAGACAATTCCGGATCGGTACCCGTTACCCAACATACAGGATTTCACTGCCGCTCTGCACGACGCCAACATCTTGCCACGCCCACTTCTTGTCTTGTTTTGATGTATTCGGGTTTGACCGGCAGGGACGGTTATCAACGCTCGACGCTGTCCGCGAAGCAATGTTCGAGAAGTTTGACCGGCAGGGACGGTTATCAACGCTCGACGCTGTCCGCGAAGCAATGTTCGAGAAGCTTCTCGAACATTGCTTCGCGGACAGCGTCGAGCGTTGATAACCGTCCCTGCCGGTCAAACTCGAATACATCAAAACAAGACAAGAAGTCAGCGTCGGAGTGTTTTCTTCCGGACTTGTAAACGACGGTTATGTCAAATTCTTGAAGTCGTAGGCTCCATCGTGCGAGGCGACCTGAAGGGTCCTTCAAGTTAGCTAGCCAACACAAGGCGTGGTGGTCGCTCACAACTTTGAAGGGCCGGCCGTAGAGGTAGGGGCGAAACTTCGATGTAGCCCAGATGATGGCCAGGCACTCCTTTTCTGTTGTGGAGTAGTTGATTTCTGCCTTTGATAGCGACCGGCTAGCATAACTGATGACCCTTTCGAATCCGTCGGTCTTTTGCACAAGGACGGCGCCGAGTCCTACGGTGCTTGCGTCGCTGTGGATTTCCGTATCGGCGTATTCGTCGAAATGCGCAAGTATGGGAGGCGTCTGCAGGCGTCGTTTCAATTCTTGAAATGCTTGAACTTGTGACGTCTCCCACCTGAATTCGACGTTGGCCTTCGTGAGTTGCGTCAGTGGCTCGGCGATACCTGAAAATTCCTTGACGAAACGTCTGTAATAGGCGCACAAGCCGAGAAAACGGCGTACGGCCTTCTTGTCGGTGGGCGTCGGGAAGTCAGCGATGGCAGCTGTTTTCCGCGGGTCCGGGCGAACACCATCCTTGCTGATCACGTGACCCAAGAACAAGAGCTCCTCGGGCTGCCGGAGTAGGATCGGCGCAGGCTGCACGGGGTCGGTCATCGTCGCTGCGGTGGGTGTTGGGACCTTGGGCTGCCTGGTTTGTTCGGGAAGGAGCCCGTGCTCTGGCTGCAGTCCCTTCTGCCTGCGGCTTGTTCGACGGTCCGGGTTTTCTTTGCTGTCGTCCTCCTCGCGGCTTGGGCCTGGGTCAGCGCTTCGCGGGGGCGTCCGGATCATGGAAGAAGCAGCACCTCCACCAGATGTCACGTGGTCGTGACGTCGACGAAGACAGCAGTCGGCGTTTGCAAGATGAAACTGTTTATTTGGCCGAACTTGTGGCCGGAAAATGAGAACTAGTACTACAGCAATACACGCTGTACAAAGATAGCGGCGAACAGGGCGTCGTCCGTCGATCAACTCACAAGCGGTCAAGCGCGTCGGCTTTTATACAGGCGCTATCGAACTTTCCAGCAATATCGCTGGTGGCGGCATTATCTCTAGACAAAGCTGGAACATTCGCGTGCGGGTCGCAATCTTAACAAAACGATCTACTACAACCGTGAAGCTTCTCGAACATTGCTTCGCGGACAGCGTCGAGCGTTGATAACCGTCCCTGCCGGTCAAACCCAAATGCATCAAAACAAGACAAGAAGTGGGCGTGGCAATCTTTTCGAAGTTTGACCTTGTCCGCGCCTACCACCAAATTCCCATGGCCGAATCAGACATACCCAAGACGGCTATTACAACACCATTCGGACTCTCCGAGTTTTTGCGAATGCCGTTCGGTCTCAGGAATGCCGCTCAGTCCTTTCAACGTTTCATTGACACAGTCACGCGTGGTCTACCCTTTGTTTTCGCCTACGTCGACGACTTGTTGGTGGCCAGCAAATCTGTGGAAGAGCATTTACAACACCTTCGTTGTCTGCTACAACGACTATCTGACCACGGCATCGTCATCAACGCCTCGAAAAGCGAGTTTGGTGTCACTAGCTTAGTCTTTCTGGGACATCACCTGGACACCAGTGGCATCCGCCCACTTTCATCAAAAATCGAAGCAGTTCAGAGCTTCCCTAGGCCCACAACGATCACGAAGCTGCGGCAATTCCTCGGCACGGTTAACTTTTACTGCCGCTTTATCAAGAACTGTGCCGATATAGTGGCGCCTTTGGACCGTCTGCTTACCAACAAGAACAAGACGTCCTTACTCCCTTGGGACTCCACTGCTGAAGACGCCTTTATCAAGATCAAGGGCGCGCTCGCCAACGCTGCCTTTCTTGCCCACCCCAACCCCACGGCATCTCTATCCCTCATGAGTGACGCGTCTAGCACAGCCGTGGGAGCGGTTCTCCAGCAGCGTGTGGACAACTCATGGCAACCATTAGCGTTTTTCTCCAAGAAACTCAGCCCAACACAAGCTCGTTACAGCACCTTTGGTCGAGAGTTACTTGGAATTTACCTCGCCATCCGACACTTTCGCCATATCGTCGAAGGTCGACCATTTACAATTTTCACGGACCACAAACCGTTGACATATGCGCTTAGCAGAGAGTCGTCGACGCACACGCCACGAGAAATCCGCCATCTCTTGTTTATATCTGAATTCTCTACCGACATCCGACACGTCAGCGGCGACCAGAACATACCTGCTGACACTCTCAGCCGGGTGGACGCTGTGACATCACCTGCAACTCCTACGCCACTCGATGTGCCGACGCTCGCAGCACACCAAGCTAACGATCCCGAGCTCATACAACTGCGCTCATCTAAAACAGCACTGCGATTGCACGATATCCTGCTTGATGGCGCCAACCTCGTCTGTGACACTTCTACAGGCACACCCAGACCATTTGTCCCTCGCACGTTACGCAAGCAGCTTTTCGACACGCTGCACCAGCTCGCTCACCGCGGCGTTCGTGCCTCGCAACGCCTTGTTTCATCGCGTTACGTATGGCCCCGGATGAACGCAGACGTACGCGACTGGGTACGTGCATGTACACCCTGCCAACGTGCCAAAGTCCACAGGTACCCTGTTCCCCCAACACGCCAGTTTCTCCAGCCTGACCATCGTTTCGATATTGTCCACATCGACATCGTCGGACCACTACCACCGTGTGACGGATTTCGCTACCTGCTCACAGCTGTCGACCGATTTACTCGTTGGCCAGAAGCGACCCCGCTTCCAGACAGCTCTGCTGCAACCGTCGCAGCAGCATTCGTCACAACATGGGTTGCGCGCTTCGGATGCCCTACCAAGATCGTGACTGACAGAGGACGGCAATTCGAGTCTGCCCTCTTTCACGAACTCCTACGCTTGCTTGGCACGCATCGTCTTCGCACGGCTGCCTACCACCCCCAGACCAATGGCCTCGTGGAACGCTTCCATCGACAGCTCAAGGCAGCACTGATGGCCCATCGCACGCCATCGCAATGGGTTCAACGTCTGCCACTGGTACTTCTGGGTATCCGCTGCGCTTTGAAATCGGACTTCGGGTGCTCGAGCGCGGAGCTCGTCTACGGCACTCCGCTCCGTCTGCCCAGCGACTTCTTCTCCTCAGAACCACCCTCGGCAGCTCTGTCTACTCACGAATACGTACACCTTCTTAGGGACCTCTTCCGGGATCTTAAACCCTGTCCGACACGTCCTCCTCCAGACCGCACACCGTACATTACATCCGACCTGACCAATGCAACCCACGTTTTCGTGCGCTTTGGACCTATTCGGCCTGCTCTCCACACACACTACCTCGGGCCCTTTCCGGTACTGGAGAAACGCGAGTCGACATATGCCGTAGATGTTCATGGCAAACCTGACACCACCGCACTGGAGCGCCTGAAGCCAGCCTACTGTGAGACGACTCCCACAGTCGCCTGGCTCAATCCAGTCCCACATGTCTCCGTTCCCGTCGCTGCGGACACTACTTCAATCCGCAGAGTTTCCTGGCAGTGCTGATTTCGTTCGCAGACCATGCTGCTCTCTAGGGGAAGGAGCTATGTAGCGCCACCGACATCGACGGGATTGCACAGTGAAGAAAGAAGAGGTCGGACGTGACCTCGTGCGGCGCGGCAGCAAGGTTGGCGCGAGGGGCGCAGAAAAATAAAGAAAAAGTTAGTTGGTTTTAGGCTTCGGCGCTAGACGGACGTGTCGAGTCGTTTTCTTATGTGTGCTTCACAGGCCACTCTAGTGTACTAGGAACAATATGCTGTACGTGTGATTCGCGTAACGCCGTTCCTCTTTTTTAAAGACGATAGTCTTTCTTGGGGAACTTAAACGCAGAAATTTTGGTCTGTCTTTCTGTCTGTCTGTCTTTCTGTTTGTCGGCACGTCCCTCGATTCAGCCACTCGGCCAAAGTTGAACCACTTGCCCAAGGGCCAGCCGTCTTGAACTGGTACGGCTGTTCATACTTGTGAACGTTGTCGATCAAAAAGTAAATATCATGTATATCTGAGGTGCAACATCACTAGGTAAGTATTAGGTGGCGTGTTCCTTTAATAGAAAATGCATACATACGTAATATTAAGGACCCTAGTTTCTTAAGCTGCGCTGAAAATGCATAAGAATGGAAGCCTGAGCGAGTTGGTATGCGTTCATCTTTGTTGAAACAGCGCTCACTAGACGACGACGAAGTAAAAGAAGGCACAGGACAGGCGCTGCCTGTCCTGTGCCTTCTTTTACTTCGTCGTCGTCTAGTGAGCGCTGTTTCAACAAAGCTGAAAATGCGACTGCGCTGAAAATTGCCTTCCTCCGTGCCCTTCGCACGAGCTCATTGTTGTGTTTCGGTTTCGGTTCTGTATTGCACTGTACGAATGCCATGGGTTGGTGTTGAAAAACTTTAGTTTTGAGAAGGCCAAGAAGGTTAAAAAAAATATTTAAATCGTGCTGCGTGATAGCTGGGACACCCTGTATAAGCAAAACGCGCACGCGCGCTAATCAGGACCTCCACTTACTATAGAAAGAAAGAAAACGCATACATCTAAAATTACTTAAAGGACATCAATACGCATGCATGTTAAGGGCGCACGAACGTTAAAGTACCGATACTTTCATAAAGACCAAATGTTATGGCATTGAACTTGTGGATGAAATATGATTCTCAAACTTCTCTGTCACGATGAGAGCTGAACTTTGACACTAGAATTGTAGCTTTCGTCTTGCTTGAGGAATGATCAGGAAGCGGTAGGTGTTTCGATAAAGGTAGCGTTATGAAGGGAAGACGCGTGCGCCTTATGATTGTTAAAACGCAGACGGAAGCTGGTTTCGGTTTGGCCTATGTATTGCTCGTTACAAACAGAATACTCCAGAAGATAGATTACGTTGGACGTGTCACAACAAGAGTTACTCTTCATTTTGAGGCTGAAATCTGAGACGGTGCTATGAGCTGAAAGTGATGTCCGATTATGGGCACATATTTTGCAGCCTGATTTGTTACACGGATAGCAGGCCGAATGTACTCGTTTAGTAACTTTAGAAGATATAACTATGTCATGCACATTTATTAACGTCTGTTGGCTACTCTTGGTGGATTTGGGAATATTGTATGAACGCGCTGACTTTGAATAAGGATAATATGAATTTAAAAGCGTTAAAAGCTGGTTTTCCAGAAATTCCGGTATCGGCGTCGGTGCCGGCGTCTGTTGTGAGCGAAAATTTGAGGTATAAAAATGAATGAATAATAAAAAAGCTTTGGTCCTAGTGAGAATCAAACCCAGACATTCTGCGTAGCAAGCAGGTGTTGCACCACGGGGCCACGCCTGTGCTTGAAACTGCTTCGTAAAAAAACGCCAAAGAATGTCATGTAGTGGGAGGAGTCTCCTTAACACATGTAATATTTCGTGACAGAAGTGTAGAACCACACCAGGTGTCAAAAGATGTGTATTGCGCAAGGAGTGGGTGGTTTAAAGATGCCCATCCATCACAAAGCATGCAGCTGCGCAGGTGAGCGTGGCGCCTCACGGAGGCGTAGTGGGCACTTGCAAAAAGGAAGAATTATGGCATAGGGGCAATTCGCAACTGTACGTGCAGCAGACACTCCAGAATAGTTTGAAACGGCCAATGTTACGCGCACAAACGTTCCTTTCCTTACGGCACGGTTGAAGGCGACGCGCATGGGGTCTGATTACTCTGTTGCGTTCTACTCTTGAAGACGAAGCTCAAGCGTCTTCTAAGGTTTGTGCAAGAATTCAACCTACCCTCGGTGCCGAGCCTGAATGTGTAAGGACAGGGTTAGTTTCGTGTGGCGCGGTAGTCTCTTTTGGTGCCTCTAATAGGGTTTTGCGTTCGACATCGTCAGCTTTTGCGAAAGCGCAGTGAACTAAACGAGCCGGGTACTTCTGTTTAACCAGCGATTCTCTCAGGGAAGTGCAGTTCTTGTGGTGGTCAGAGTCATCGGTGCATAAACCTTTGAAGCAGAGTGCCTGACTGCACAGGATGCTAGTTTTCCAGTGTTTTAGGTGACTACTCTGAAAATGGAGGTATTGGTGCCTCTCTGTAGGCTCCTTGAAAAGCGTAATTGTTAGTCTTCCGTTACGTAAATACATAGTCATATCGAGGAAATATGCGCGTTAGTCTGAGAATAAATGGAAGAATGATATGGAACTGTTAGCGGTGTTAAACGCTGCTATAAAAGAAAGTAATGTATGCTCCCAGTGTTACCAAATTAAGATGTCGTCCATGTATCGCTTGAAAAAAAGTGGTGTTAGTGCTTGAATGTTACAAATTCTTTCTTACCCGCGCGAGGAAAAAGTAGGAACACGCTTGTGCGCAGTAAAATACAGTCAGATTTAAATTTCCTGCATGCATCACTTTCTATTATATTTTGTAGCTATAGTATTAAATTTATGTTTTATAAATGTCTTCTTGACGTGACGGGACTGAAATGATTTAGTAATGGTAACGGAAATAATACAAGCTTTCGTACTCGAAGTCTTTTTAAGGTTTAATTACAGTGATCATATAAAAAACACTTGACGATAGCGGCGCGTAATAGATCCCGGTGGAACTAATCTTCAGGTGAACTGCGGCAGTGGAAATCTATGACAGCTTTCTTGTCAGGAAACCTGTCATGCAGCAACGCCGTGTCAGTTGAGTTAAAAGCGAAATGTAGTGTTTCCGTACGACTAGAATGCTGCATAAACAACCTGCCATTTCGCGAATGAGTCCCAAAGATTGTACTTTCGGTTTTAGAATTGCGTAGACATTCGTTGTTTTAGTTGGGCTGCTCTACCGAAAAGAATGAATGAAACAACTTTATTGCGAGATCCGGCTAGTTGCTGGTCCGGGCCAGACCGCTCAGATGGAGGACGGAAGACCCTGGCTTCCACTAGCCTCCCTGGCCTGCTGGATAGCCCAGGTTCGGTCCTGTAGATCGGAGCTGAGCAGCGTTTTCCGCCATCGCTCCCGGAGAGGTTCTGGGGAGTATGTTTGCTGATTGGGGCACCCCCATAGCATATGGCTTAGGGAGGCCTCTTCTATTCTACATGCTTTACATATTGAGTCTAGGTAGATCTCTGGGAACATCCTGTGTAACTGAACAGGGTTGGGATAAGAATTGGTTTGCAATGTGCGCCACTCTGTCGCCTGTTTTCTATCTGATTTTGGGTGAGGCGGAGGGAAAATCCTCCTCAAGTCTCGATAGTACTTTGTGTATTCTCCATAGCTGGTTATTCTGTCTTTCATAAATAGTTCGTTTTCGGCAGCAGCATCTCCCGACGAGGGTACCCCTTGGGCTGCGCGGCGGGTTAGTTCTCGCGACAGCGCGTGGACCGTTTCGTTCAGGTTGTAGGTGGCCGTGTTTGTGTGTGCCGGGAACCAAATTAGATATCTATGTTCTTCCGAACACGTCAATTCTTGTCTCTGGGTTAGAATTCTCAGGTCATGTTGCGAAATACGTCCGTGCGCAAAATTCCTGATCGCGACTTGTGAATCGCTCAGAATGAAGCTGTGCTTAGTGGAGGTGAGGGCCATGGCGATGGCCACCTCTTCAGCTTCCTCTATTCTTGTAGTCAAGACAGTACATGCGTTAATGCATTTTCCGGTAGCATCAACAGCCGCTGCAGCATGTGCTCTCTGCTTGGCATATGGGCTCGCGTCTACAAACAGGGATTTTTCACTCGTGCCGTGTATCTTGAGCAACGCTTTTGCTCTGTGGCGTCTGCGTTCTGCGTTGGTGGTGGGGTTCATGTTTCTAGGGAGTGGATTTATCACGATTTTGTTGCGGATTTGGTTGGGAATGTCTCGTCTCTTTCCGTGCTGAACGTGGTATGTTATACCCAATTTTGTCAATATGTTTCTGCCCGTTTTCGTCGCGGACAGCCTTTCTAACTGTCAGACGCGCTGGGCTTCGGCAATCTCCTCTAGCCTGTTAACGCCTAGTTTCAGAAATAGTTCCGTGTTCGCATATTCTGGAACACCTAAGGCCTGTTTGTACACTTTCCTGATCAGGGCGTTGATTTTGTTGCGTTCCGCTTTTATACAATTGTGGAAGGCCGCTACGTATGCAAGTGGCTGATTACAACGCCTGTATTAGGCGCAGGATGCTGGTTTCCCCCCATGCCCCGGTGTCTATTTGTAACTCTGCGCACTAGCCTCATTGCGTTAGCGACTTTAGTTTCTAGCTTGTTGACGGTTTTCCCGTTGGTTTCCTTGGATTCAATGATTAGTCCTAGGACCCGTATATGCTGGACTGTGGGTATAATTTTGCCATCGGCTGTATAGACTCTAATGTCTTCGTACTGGTGGGCTGCCTACGTATGATTTGGGTGGCCTGCCTTTGAGCGTCGGTCTATACAGAAGTTCCGATTTTTCTGGCGAACATCGAAGACCCGTACCATATAGGTATCTCTCCACTGTGGCTACGGCTTCTTGCAGCCTCTGCTCTATGTAGCCGTCGCTACCGTCGCCTATCCAGATGGTGATATCATCTGCATAGATGGAGTGATGAACTCCAGGAATTTTGTCGAGTTCCTTCGGAAGACCTACCATTATCAAATTGAAAAGCATAGGCGAGATCACGGAGCCCTGTGGCGTTCCGTTGCTGCCCAACTCGTAGAGATCTGATTTAACATCCCCTATGGAGATCCTCATTTTCCTGTTTGACAGGAAGTTTCTGACATAGTTGTATGCTTTCTCTCCCATGTTGAGGCTCGAGATTCGACCTAGAAACGCGCCATGTGCTGCGTTATCGAACGCCTTTTTGAGGTCCAGCCCGAGGATGACGCGGGTGGATCTGGATTTATTGTCGAGGATTTGGTGTTTAAGCTGCAGCATGGCGTCCTGCGTAGACAAATGCTGCCGGAAGCCTAGCATTGTATCTGGGTAGTGACTACCGTCCTCTAGGTAGTTGTTTACTCTACTGAGAAAGGCGTGCTCCATCAGCTTCCCCACGCATGACGTGAGCGAGATGGGTCTGAGGTTTGTACTATTGATTGGTTTTCCCGGTTTAGGTATTAGAATCGTTTTGGCTTCTTTCCATGCCTCGGGTATCTCACCGCTGATCCAACAGTCATTGATATACTGAGTTAAGAATTCTATCGAATCCTCGTCCAGGTTTCGGAGCATGCGGTTGGTTACGCCGTCCGGCCCCGGTGCTGATTTAAGATTTAGCTTGTGAAATACTACCCTGATCTCTGCCGTGGTGAATTTCTGGTCTAGCTTTGGATTGGCGCCTCCAGAGTAATCTGGGTGTCGCACGGGCGGGGTCTGTGCAACGTATATGGCCTTTAGTTCTTCGATTAACTGGCCCTCGTTTCCCTTGTGACCGTGCGTTAATTTGCGAATGGTGTGCCTCTGTTCCGTTTTGGTGTTTGTCGGGTCGAGAAGGAATCTCAGCAACTTCCACGTCTGGGAAGCGCCGAGCTGCCTGCCCATGTCTCTGCATATCTCGTCCCATTGTCGCTCGTTTAGTTACCTGCAATATGCCTCAATGTCCTTGTTTAGTTGGGCGATCTTTTTCCGTAGCCCTCTTTGGTGTCTCTGCTTCCTCCATCTCGCTTGGAGTGATTCTTTCGCCTGCCATAGGTGCATAAGCTTACTGTCCAGCCTGTCGAGGGGAATGTCCACCTCCATTACCTGCGTGGCCTCCCTGACGTTGCTTATTACGTTTTCACACCAGCTCTTAATGTTCGATGTGGGCGGGGAAGTCGACCGCCGTCTTATCTCCCTGAATTTGTCCCAGTCGACTAGACGTTTCGTTTGATTGGATGACTGAGTTGCGTCGTTTTCGCGCGGGATGTGCGTTACAAGAATTCTGTGGTCACTACCCAGATCGTTGAATGTGTTATGCCACGTCGCTCCCGGGACGTTTTTGGTCAAAGTGAGATCCGGGGTCATGTCCCTTTGGACGCTCGTACCTATGCGCGTGTGGGCATTGGGCTCAGTGATTAACGTTAAGTTCTCGTTTTGTATACACTGCCATAGATATTTACCCTTGGTAGAGGTGAAGCCGTAGCCCCAAGCTTCGTGTGGAGCGTTGAAGTCTCCTCCCATTAAAAGCGGAGCGTCTCCCACCACCACTACCGCTTTCTTGAAAAGATTATGAAATTTTTGTCTCTGATTTGACGGGTTGCTGTATACGTTTAGAATAAAAATACTTTTTGCCCTTGAATTTTTAGGAATGACTTCAGTCATGATGTGATCGTGTTCTACGCCGAGGTCATGGGTTTTGACCGTTAGTCCTCTTCTAACTAATGTCGTGAGAATTCTATCATTGTCGCCCCGGCCGGTGCCTATGGATTGGTAGCCCGCCAGTTTGGCAAGGCCATGCGTTTCCTGGAGCAAAATAACATCCGGTTTATTGCCATGTTTCACATATTGTTGAAGAACGCACTTTTTTGCCCCGTATCCCCTACAATTCCATTGCCAGATGTTAAACTGTCCCTTACCTTGTCTGCCCATACCTTATGCTTAGTGTGACGGAGGAGTAAAGGTAGGTTGACGTAGAATGGCTATTGGCATTGCTGCCGCCGGATCATTTGAAGGACGTTGTTGCTGATGCTGTTGCGGGAAAGTTGCTACCGCAGCCATCGTAGGTGTCGTTGTTATTTCACTATTGTTGCATCGTACTATCACTTCGACCCTTGTGGTCAGTGCTGAAATATCTATGGACGCCTTTGTGATGGCCTCGACTAGCGATTGGATCGTGGCTAGTATTTGATCTACCTTCTTCTCGATGTTGTCTAACCTGCTTGGTTGTTGTGCAACATCTTGCCTAGAGACTTGGGTTTCTGCGGCCTTTTGAGGCTTGGCCTTTCTTTTTAGCGGGGCGGTGGTTACCTCCATGTGATCCTCGACTACGGGAATTTCGTTACTCGCTACCGCGGTAGGAGTGGAGTTTTGGAATTTCTCGGGTGCACCCTCTCTCTCGAGAGTTGCTCGATTTTGGAATGTAACTGCGCTATCATTATCTCTCGTTTGGATATTTTCCGCTTTGAGCTTCTCGAGCTCCTCGTTATTGTGTTTAACAGACTCCCCAGTCTCGACCGGTCGCGACCCGCGTACTTTATCTGCCCAGCTCGCCGTGTTTGTCGACTCCCTCGACGTCGACCTGGACCTGGGCTGCGACCTCGCGGGGGTTGAGCCTCTCGTGGGGGACCTCATCCTTTGCCGTCCCCTCGATCTCGATTTTGACCTCGAGGGGGATCTTCCTCTCCATTGAGAAGATGCTTGTCTCTGGTCGTCTTGTATCCTGGCCCACTGCCTTTGCTTGACTATGAACGGCTTCTTAAACTTGGCCTTGCAGTTTCTGTCCGCTGTGGCGTGATCCTTGCCGCAAATCCGGCATTTAGGCTCACACGTGTAGTCTCCGTTCGGATTAACGGCGCCGCACCGGCAGACGACGGATAGACGGGAGAGTCTATCGGTTGGGTTGGGGCAGACATCCCCCCGGTGGCCGATCCTGTTGCACTGTCTGCAGAAGTCTATTTGCTTGCGATAGAGCGTACAGCGTATGATGACCCCGGCGTAGCACACGGTAGTAGGGACCCTGTTGCCGCTGAAGAGCACTATAACGGTCGTGGTGTTGCCCAGCCTCTTGGCGGTGATGACTTTGGGGTTTCTAGCCTTAACGAGAGCAGATATGATATTGCTTGGTGTTTCGTCTAGAGGAATCGCTCTGATGACTCCCTTGGATGTATCCTCGGGCGCCGTCTCGTACGCCGCCACTTCGTGTGCCTTGCCTCTCGCGTTGATCTGCTTGATTCGTCTATGTTGGTAGGCCCGATCAGGGTCGGGAGTGCTCACCACTAAGATATTTTGTGTCTTATTGGGACAGATCACGTCGAACTGTCTCTCCTCGAACGGTATGCCAGCGGCTTCGTATACGCACCTGTTGATTTCCGTCGGGCCGAGCTGAGCCACGCACAGTCCTCCTCTGGGTCTAATAACCACTTTGCAGTCGCCCGCAGGTAGCCTCGGCTGCCGGCGAGACCGGCTCCATAGCGTTTCGTGCCGCCTTGCGCGTCGGGGAGTCCGGCTAAGCGCCTTTCCACGTTGTGCGCGCAGCAAAGCGGCCGTAAATTGGCGAAAAATGGTCGGCCCACCTGTAAGTTGGTATCCACTGATTTCTGGTGATGAGGCGGTTCCTTTGGTACCAGATTTCTCTGGTTGCGTGGTGATTTTCGCTGCGAAATCATTCGTAGACGCAGGAGCCGACGTGAAGTGCGTCCGCACCCTCCGGCGACCACAGCGTTCCTCAACTAAGGGAAGAGTCTACCGAAAAGACTCTTAAATATTTGCCCCGCTGTGGTAAGCGGGCACAGGACGCGTGGTGCGAACGGTAAGAAATATAACAGAAAAAAAGAACTGTGTTATCATGAAACTTACAAAAAGCACTCAAAATTTGGGCGAATCTCTCTCTCTCTTTCTCTCTCTCTCTCTATATATATATATATATATAGAAAGGAATGTGAGTTGGAGATGATGCGTACTTGAAAAACTAGCGCAAGACGAAGACACACTAAAAAAGGACGCTGGACGTTAGTTTTTCAAGTATATTTCTGCAGATATGTGATACGTGCAGAGTTGTAATTGTTTTATTGCGATGGAAATTATATAGACACTCTCGGCGGAGTTGTGCCGTCGCCGTCATGTCCCGTATATATATATGTAAGTATATATATAAAAGCCACAAATAAAATAATTCAGAAGAAAATTTTTCCACGCGCGCGACCGCGGATTCGAACCTACGACCCCTCGGTTTCACAACGCAGCGCTTTAGAAAATTGCGCCACGTATTATATATACTGCAGCACCGTCACGGCGAGCTATTTTATTCCCCACTTACCGTTTGCGGTACCCAGAGGTCGGAGGTGCTTCAAAGTGTTCATTATCACCCTCGAGATGGCGCAAGGGGCGCTCTTTTAAGGCCGTCGCCCCGCTAGTAGCTGCGTTCGGGTAGGCTGCTCGTGTGTTCGGAGGAGCAGCAGCGTTTGATAGTTGGCCCAAACGCAGGCTGCGCTGGTTGAAACGCACAGGATGCCACACGTGGCGAAATTAAAATTATGAGAGACGCGGGCCATGCTGGGGCGTGTCGCACGCTGCGTTTGCGCCGTTTCGCTGGCGATCCACGTTAGTTTTCGATTTTTGGACCTTAGGACAACGCAAGAGCATAAGAATGGCTTGGATTCTGCGCATGCACCCTGGCGGCTCGCAAACGTAATTGTCCCCCCGGCTCCTTGGGTCCCCTATTCTAACACTATCCAGTGTTTCGCCGGTGTTGGGATATGCGCCTCCAACTAATACTTTGATATAAAAGACGTGGTGGCCCGTGCTCGCGCGGTTATCTCTTGAGGGGGGAGGTTTGTACATCTTGTGCTTTCAACGCAAAGTTTGCGTCGAAGCACGAAAGTTACTTCGCTCGCTGCTGCGGCCGCGTTTGCAAAAGCAGCCGCTAGCTGAAAGATCCAAATTAGGGGCTAGTTGAAGTGACAACTGTGTCAGTTCGCGCTCATCCTGTGTATACTTGTGCGTTCGTTTCTTGCATCCTGCTTGGTATTTGACCAGCGCGATTTAACTGTCGAGCTGTGACAGTCGTTAGTTCGCGCTCGCCCTGTGTTTGTTCTTTTGGTTCGTCCTTTGTGCTTAGGCAGCGCGCATCAAGTTTCGAGCTGCTTGCCGTTGTTCCTGTGACTTCCAATTTATTGCTATCGCACTCATTGGTTCACCCTTGCGGCGAAACTGTGACTTGTACTTGTACCGTACGAGCACATAGTTTTACTGCACGCGATGAACTGCCGCTTTTCTTTTTTCAAACGAAGCATGTAACAAGTTACAGACTTCAGTGGCAACGGCGGAGTTGTGAGCGATAAACCCGGCCTTGGCGAGTGTGCAGAAAAGCGGCCCTCGAAGGTTGTCAGGTCACATGCGCATTTGTAATGCGCCGTTTCCCAATAACTGATGCTCTCTGAGCTGTTTCTGATATGCCAATCTGATCCTTTATCGAGGTCACCTCTAGAACCGATCTAGGAGACATGCCTCATCTTCGATTGGCTTTATGGCGGGTGGCGCTGTAAAGACGATTGCGCATAGTCATACTTGTTCTTGAACACATGGCACCAACGTCTACCAGCGAAGCTGTTTAGGCTGGTGGTAACTTGTGCTCCGTCATAAAAACCTATTGCCATCATGAACCGGCACGCGCTCTCTTTCATTCTTTTGACAGTGGAGCTGCTGATGTTATTGATAACTTGTTTTTTTATCGTGCAGAACTCCTTAGGTGGGTATGAACCACAAGAACTGGTTAAACGGTGTACAGTAGGTGCGAGTTCCAAACGTAAACGCACACGTGACAAAGTGAGAGAGAAAGAAAGAAAGAGATAGAAAGAAAGAAATAGAAATTAGAGAAAAAAACATGGTTGATCCCTCTGTCATAGGAATCGGTATAACAAGAAAGTAAAACGTGTCTTCACAGACGTAGTTGAACGTTTGTTGTGCATTGTTTCGCCATGAGGGCGAAGGAATGAATGCTATAGCAGTAAGTTGTAATGTCACGCGAAGAAAGGCAAGCAGCTCGAAACTTCCAACGCGTTGCTCAAGCAGAAAGGATGCACGGAACGAACATACACAGAATGTGCGCGAACTAACAACTGTCACAGCTCGACAGTTAAAGCGCGCTGGTCAAATACCAAGCAGGATGCACGAAACGAACGCACAAGTATACAGAGGATGAGCGCGAACTGTCACAGTTGTTACTCATTTGTTTTTGAGCAGCGCGCTCCTTTCGCAAAAGCGGCCGCTGCAGTGAGCGAAATGACCTTTGTGCTCTCTGTAACTTGAACGCAAACTTGCGGTGAGAGCGCAAGACGTACAAGATAAGCGAGCGCGCAGGGGCGACCACGCCCTGCAGAGGCACACGCAGGTACACGCTCATGTCAACGCGGGGGTCGACGACAATTAAAGCGCGCTCTTCGAGTCTTTCGCGCCATCTCGCTAGTGATAACGAAAACACGCTGATGTACCCTGATCTCTGAGTACCGCCACTGGAAAGTGGTGTATATAAATAGCACAACGTTAGCATGACGAAGAACGTGCCGCTTGTGGCGGAGTCAATTCGCGCTTCGCGCTGGGGATCGAGGGGTCGTAAGTTCGATTCCAGGTGATGGAACTTTTTCTTCTAGTTATTTCTTTGCCATATGTTAGTCTTTACATTTTACAGCGTCATATCCGTGACGGAAATGCGTCAGTGGAGCCATGGTGGACCCCGGCATAAAACACCTTCGTGTTAAAAACATGGTTGATCCTCCGTCATAGGAATCGGAATAACACGAAAGTAAAGCGTGCCCCTAGAGAAGTAACTGAATGTTTACTGTACATGGATATAAGAGAGTTTGCGCAATGTATGTATGTCTGGCAGCTATAGCACTTTCACGTGGATGTACCTGGGTGATTCCACGTAAGATCGAACAAACGATGGCTGGTCGACCTCTTAAATTTATTTCAAAATTTTAGATATTATTGCCTGATGAGTGGAAAGAAGAGATCCGCAATTTGTTTTGCCGCAAAAATTTTTTCGAAGCACAGGAAATCAATAATGACGAAGAGGTGGAGTAGAGCGCTCATCCGCTCTGCTGTTTTGGCCAACTTTCGCTATCAATTGCACAAAATATAATAAAATTAGGTCGCTGAAATTTATTTACCTAAATATATGCATGTTTTTGCTTCTTCTCAGGTATTTTTAGTGTTTATGTGTAGTGTAGATGTTTTTATAAAAAACCTCAAAAATGGCCCATTTGGCAAAATTTTCTTTATTTTGAAGGTCTTTATCTCAAAAAAACCTTGTAGCAGAGCGACAAAAATTCCGCATTACGTTCTTCGCATGCTTATCTACCAACTGCCAAATCTTGTATTTATATAACTTTGCAGTGAAGAGATATGATCGGGCCAAGGAGGTTGAAAAAAAACTTCTGGAGTGGAGGCGGCGAGCCGCCGCTGAAGCCGACGACCACCATATTGCTCCAGGCAGAAAATGTGTCGGTCGTCGCTTAGAGCCCGAGCGGAACTTCCACAGATGGCGAATTTCTCCGCTCCTTTGGTGACAAGCGAGTGTTGTGGATGTCCTCACTTGTTGGACTGCGATCTACTCGATAACCACATTTACATTTGGCGACGAGTACAAGCTGTACATAAAAAAACGGCCGGGCCTGCGCGCAGCACAGTCACAGCGAAAGCTGGAAGAGCGGCCTTTCTAGAGCCCGTTCTAAACTCTCTTTGGGAAACTAATACAAATACACTTTCAAGGTACCCACTACGTCGCAAATCATAATTTTTGTGAAGTACGGAAGCAATCACTATGTCATTATTCTTCTTTCTGTGGATAAGCGAGGTGCCGCTACACATCTGTTAGGCATTATGTGAACTTTGTTGATGCTGCCTGTGGTTCCTGGATGAAGAATTATGGCTGAGCCTTTGTAATGGATTTGAAGCAAGTAACGATCCGGTCACTCGTTGCGCAATTAGCATTATGTGACGCCTGGTCGTTATTTTACTCTTCTGACACGCTATATTACACGTTTAACGCAATTCCTTGCCCGACATGACGCCTGTAAGGATGTTTTTGCAAAGGAGTTCCAGTCACTAGCATGGCTCTGTGGTGGAATACTCGACTGCCATGGAGAGGACCCGGGTTTAAATCCCATATGAGCCTGTTTATTTTTATTTATTTCATTTTTCTTAGTTCGCACGATAGTAGTTACGGACACCGGCGGCGGCAGCGGACAACCATCCCACAGACGTTGTGATTTGATAAAAGCTTTTGCTGTAAAATCAGGCTTCACCACATTTCAAAAGAAATCAACCGGAAAAAAAATTCGGCAGATCCCACGCGTTGTGGGAATCTGTTTCATGCGAAGCAGTCAGCGAGTACTGCTATGCTGTATTTTATGGCTTGAGCAAAGCGTTACGTGTGGATCAACGTGTTTGTGTAAGTGTAGTAGCTTTGTGCACATCGTGGGCTTACCAGGCACGTCAACACTGGCGTTTAAAGGGTAACTTTGAGGTGCGAAGTAACGTCAGCCCTCACGTTAGAACACACACGTCAGTATTATCAAAACTAAGTGCACATTATGGTGCAACCATGTGGATATCATACGTAACTTTCGTTAATGTATTCCTCTGGGTCGAGCAATGCTTCAATATAGCGTGCTGAAACATAGGAATACAAATGTATGTTTATTACACTACTATAAAAGCGAAGCCAAGACTGGAACCGCAGACGTTAATCTGATAGACGCCTGTATCGTAGGAGTAATACGTACTGTGCATTGCTTTCCTTGCAAAATTAGATAGCCAGCACCACAACCACACTTGACGTTGCACAGACATTACGCCTGCATGGGCTGTTTTTCCGAACCAGTCTATATACCCGACGTACCTTTGTGGTAGAATACTTGATTGCCAAGCAGAATGCTTGGGTTAGATTCCTGCTGTGATCTTAATATTTATTCTTTCCGTTCGTCGGGTCAACGCTGCCGATGTCGGTTTTTCTTAACGCTCTCGCATTTAAAGTACCAATGTCTGTTCTCGCGGTTCCTGGGTAGATATAAACTGTCAATCACATGTGGCGCATACCCGTACACCACGGCCAGTGGTAACCGGCTATGTGCCACACGTGTCTGGAGGAAAGGGTATGACGACCTACGCGACAGAATGTCCCGTTATTCATGTCATGATACGACAGCCATATCCGTCCAATCCTCTTACCCTCCCATGCCGATTTTGGTCTGCACCAAGTAAAGGAGGCGATCATGAGAGCACCTCGGCGTAGGTGGCTAGGCAGATAGATCGTAAATAAAAACGCTGAATGTGCCAAAGGTTCGCTAAGAAATGCCTCGCATTTAAAACTCCCAGAGCGGAGTAAGAACACGGCTGACAATTAAGGACTGTTATTTTGAAAAAAAATTATAGACGAGTGTAAACAAGAGCTGCAGCAAGCTAGTCAATTAATCTGCTTTCGTATCTCTTCTTTTGCTTTGTTTACTTTTTAAGAGTGCGTGTTCATATGGTTAGTTTCGTGATTGTCTGCATTATGCGTAAACCAGAGCAGCAGCAAACTGGTCAACTAGTTTGCTTTTGTATCTTTCTTTTGCTGTGTTTAGTTTTTAAGGACGCGTGTTTCATACGGTTAGTTTCGTGATTGTGTGCATTATGATGCATTTTGAAGTTATTTTGGATTTGTTGCTTTATCGATTCACGTATAAACCACATTGTATATTCTTCTTTTTTTCTTTTGAAATTGTGTAAAGCCGGGGGTGAATAAAATTTTATGTACCACTTATTAACTCCTCCATGTGCTTCATTCGGGAATGCTGGAAGCGAATTCTACGTGTTATCAGGCACGCTTCAGCCCATGTATTATGGTGGAAAAAAACTGCCTTCTTCAATCCTGCAGGACACAAAAAAATTCGGCCAAATAAGTGACACTAACTATCCAGTTCTAACGCTGAAACGCCCCCGCGGAAGCTCACAATTACGCTGTCCGCGCTCAAGCTGCGCTGCCTCTTGCCCGGAGCAAAATGGTTGCCAACCGGTTTCCCAGGCTTCACCCGCTCGCGTGGGCGCGTATAGGGGACCTCCACTCCAGAAGTTTTTTTTAAACCTCCTTGGATCGGGCTAAGTTCAAGAAAACACCGAACAATGGAAACTTCTGACAAAAAAAAAAAAAAAAAAAACATTTTTTAAATTTCTTAAACTTTGTCCACTTATTCTCCTCCACATTAGCTTTCACAATCGTTAAAAACATGTTGCATAATGTCGTTGTACTAATAGTTACGGCCCCTCCAATGAGACCCTTAGTCAAGAATGGGCATAATGATAATATTGCGCACGCAACACAAAGACACAGACGAAAAGTTCACAAGGACCAGTGCAGTCCTTGTGAACTTCGTCTGTGTCTTTGTGTTGCGTGCGCAATATTATCATTATGCAACGAAACCAACTAGCCCGCCTTTCCGTTTTATTGAAGGATGGGCAATTCCGACTTCTTGCCGAGCAAGTGTATAAAATGCAGGCAGGATTGAATTTCTTTTTATTAAAAGGCGAGCAGGTACCGAAAAAGGTGTCGCCGGCACTGAAGACGTTAATTTTGAAATTATTTGGTCACTGCAGCGGCCACGAGCGCGGAGCTACCGAGCAGGCGCGCGCGCACCCGAGATGCTCGTTGTAAAAATTTTGCCAATTGGGCCATTTTTGAGGTTTTTTATAAAAACATCTACACTAGACATAAAAACTAAAAATACCTGAGCAGAATCAAAAACATGCATATATTTAGGTAAATAAATTTCAGCTACCTAACTTTAATATAATTTGTGCAATTCATAACGAAAGTTGGCCAAAACAGCAGAACGGATGAGCACTCCACTGCACCTCTTCGTCATTATTGATTTCTTGTGCTTCGAAAAAATTTTTTTCGTCAAAACGAATTGCGGATCTCTTCTTTCCGCTCATCAGGCAATAATATATAAAATTTTGAAATAAATTTGAGAGGTCGACCAGCCATCGTTTGTTAGATCTTACGTGGAATCACCCACCTACTTTGATAATTGGTGGTACATCTCCATCCCGACGACTGACGTCCCTGCTAAATGAATAAACAAACACTTGTGGCAGCTGCAGTAGTGAACGGTGAAAGCGTAATCAGAGAACTAGGTGTGATATCCTGAAGAGCCTCGCCTATTGGACGCAGAACTTGGTCGCCATCCTGCAACCTGTTAAATTGTGATTGAACACCATGGCCGGACTAGAGGGAAACGCAAGGCGCGTCGAGCCGCCCGGTAGCCCGGCCGCAATTTTTCTAGGGGCGAGCGCGTGAGCGGGGAACGCGGTGTTACAGCCACGTTATGGCCACGTGAGGCAGGCACGCGTCGTAGAGCTATGAGCGAGGCCGATGCTGTTACGACGCTTGGCTAAGGTCGCCACCTCACGGTATGTTAAGGCATTGACAAAATTAGACTTCTATTGAAAACGCGCCGAATGGGAGGGACGTGCTAATCTCGGAGGCCACAGTAATGACGAATTACTTTACTTTACCGCTCCCAGAGGGCAACACCACCACGCCAACCGGGAGAGTGGTAGATATAAAAGGCGCGTTTGTAAAGCCTCTAGCGTTTGTGACCGTGGCGTAGTTGCTGGCGTGCCCGGCATCTGTTGTTGCTGATCTAGTGGTCGTGGGTTCGGTGCCCGTTAACGGAACTTTTTTTCTTTGCCATCTATTTGTGTATATTTTTTCGACGTCGTTTCCGTGATGGAAATGCGTCAGTGAAGTCTTGGTGGACCCCGGCATAAAACACTTACGTGTTAAACAAGCGATGGAAAGAGGAAGAGAAAAATAGAGAGAAATAAAGGGAATGAAGGCATAGAGTTTCTCACTATAATACCTAGAGGGGAATCTGGCGCTAGTGTCTATGCGGGCTCCTTGAGTGGCGCTTGAGCCACCATGGGAATGATGGGAAGTACAGGCTTCGGATGGCTTTCGTTCTTGAGATTCGAGACCCTTGTTTGCCGAGTGTAAAACAAAGGGATATGTAGTTATTTCCCATTAAATGTTGCTTCATTCTTTTGTACGTCACACTTATTGCAAAACGTTTGCGTAACCGTGAGATGGAAGTGAAACCTGGACAAATTGAACCACCAGAATATGCATTGCTCTACAATTATGTTTCAAATTGTGCATCACGATATAGTGAATTATTTTTTACAACACTTGAAAACAAACACGCTTGTTTTCTTCTCAAGAGTACGCATTATCTGTTTATGGAAATAACAGTACTGTATTGGATGAGAAAAACTCAACGTATCCTCTGCTGCGATGCCATGTGCGTCTTTTCAACACTTGAAAACAAACATGCTTGTTTTCTTTTCGAAAGTACGCATTATCTCTTTATGGAAATAACTCAACGCTGCGATGCCAGATGCGCCTGTCCAAGTGGTCTGCCCCCCAACGCATCTCTCGTTTTGTTGTTAATTCAAGTCACAGGAGCGTGACCGTGCGTCTACTTAGCTTCGCCGTCGTTTTCGAGCCGATTTGAACTTGTTTTGGCGAGACGCGCTGATAAAAAAAACGTGAGCTGTATGCAATTTCCTGCACTGGCACGGGATGCTACATCTATGCGCAGCGGTGAGTGCACGACGCTTTGCCAAAACTGTCAAATAGAACTTGTAGAGCTGCAACGTCGTAGCAATTCCAAGAGATCTAGTGGTCTTCAGCCTCTTGGAACAACAAAGTCACTTCTTGAGTGCTTTGAAACGCACCCCACTACACACGCCTCGCGAAGAACAAAACTGAAATTGTAGAAAAATATCTGTAGACAGTTCGCTTGCTAACGCTATCCAATCCGAAGCCTGTACTCCCCCTCATTCCCATGGTGGTTGAATGATCGCAGCACCAGTTTCCTCTCTAGGTTATTTTATGAAGTTCTATGAATGAAGGCATAAAAAGATAAAAAGACTAAAAAAACATAGAAAGAGAGAGAGAAAAAAGCGATAGAAAGAAAGAGGAAGAGAAAACTATAGAGAAATAAAGGGAATTGAGACATAAAAAGACAGAAAGCCAGAGAAACACACAGAAAGAGAGAGAACGAAGTAGAAAGAAATAGACACGACAAAGAGATAGAAAGAGAGAAATAAAGAGAAAGAAAGAAAGAGAAAGAAGCAGAGACACACAGAAAGAGATACAAAGAAAGATGGAAAGGCATAGAAAGAGAGATAAAGATATAGTATGAAACAGCCAGGAAAACACCGGAAAAACAGAAAACAAGGCGGAAAGATAAAGCCAGACAGAAATAAAGACAAACAATAAAAGAGAAATAAAGATGCAACGGGCGAGAAAGATAGAGATAGAGGCCGATAGAAAGAAATAGAAAGAAACAGATAGAAGAAAGAGATACAAGAAACAGAGGGAAAGAGAAGGAAAGAAAGAAACAAAGAAAGAAAGAAAGAAAGAAAGAAAGAAAGAAAGAGAGAAAGAAAGGAAGAAGGAAAGAAGGAAGGAAAGAAAGGAAGAAAGAAAGAAAGAGAAACGAGAAAGGCCACCCACGTGTGCCCATTTTTCAGGCTTGACACCACTCGTGCGAAGCAGCCATAATTTTTTTTTTTTTTTTGGGGGGGGGGGGTTCTACTGTACACGGCTGAATTAACAATTACAAGTTTCCTTTGATCAAACATTGTCCTTCATAAAATCTTCCATAAAAGCACTAATACGAAAAATGTGCTTTAAATGTTAATCCAACAGTTGTCTACCAGTATTAAAGCGAAGGTCTTAGATGCCACATCAAACGCGAAAATTGACCGGCGTCCCGCGTCGCCGTCCCCCGTCGGCGTCCACACAAGTGATGTAAAAAATCAACATCATGTGATGGCGCCACCACACGACGTCATCATGACGTTACAGATCGCGAAAGTTTCTTACGTAATTATGACGTCATGGTGACGTGACGTCACCGCATGCCTCTTAGCTTGGTCAACGGTGGGCCCATCACGAAGGCAGTGCAAAACCACATTAGGTGCAGAAAGCTTTCGGAGGATGGCGGCGCAGGAACAATATATCGACTGAGAAGAAAAAGAAGATGGTTTTCGCCTTTCATTAAGTCTTAGGTGTGTGCTATAGTGAACTATAATATACTATATTCTAGTTCACTAGTGCATAGGTCGGCAAACTCACTCATGAGTCGACTCACTCAGACGCAGCCAGACTCAAATCGTGCTGTGGGTCTGTGTGAGTCCGGGTTTGAGTCTGCGTGAGTCCGGCTGAGAAAGATTTTAGTGAGTCTGAGTCCAAGTGAGCCCTGCGGGCAAAATATATTTCATGAGTGAGTCTAAGTGAGCACCCCATTTCTTGCCGACGTATAATGTAGGCACTTTCGCTGTTTACAAACACAGGTCCTGGACGGCTTTCGGTTTCGTGCGCCAGCGTAGCCTATAGTAGCATTGGCGGGGAACAAAAGCCTTAGCGAGTAGCCCGCACATTTTCCACACTTTCTCCCTGTGTTTAGCCAAATATTTCAAATAACGTTTCTTCTTAGCTACACACGACATTATAAGAGGTAGTCCTTAACTTTAAGCACCTTCCTCTTACCTCAAAGCGGAAAAAGAATCCTTCCTTACTCTGGCACAACTTAAAAAAATCACAGCATATCCACGGAGTGAATGATGATGAGTGGGCGAAGCTGCGGAGGTTCATCGGTAAACCGTGAATCTTCCGTGAATTCTGCCCAGTACATCATCACCGACGTGAGATCGGGCGCGTTTATACTAAAAGTTCGATGAGTTATGACGACTTGCAGCTCACTTTAATTTTACATGTACGCTGTGAATTTTCATTGTTTAGAAAACCATTGCTTTAGAAAACATCTGGCGTTCTTTCGTTTTGCTTTTACAAAACATCTGGCGTCTTTCGTTGGTTTATTTCGTCAATCAACGGCGTTTTGAACAAAATTTTTATTGTTTAATCACGCACAGGAGAAATCTCACCAGGCACTACCTTGGAGGTAAACAATGGCTGCTAATGGGAATGAGAGACAGAAGAAGTCGGCTTTTAGCTAACACTTACACTTCTACTTCTACTAACGTTTCCTACTGGAACATGCCAATGGCTGCTAATGGGGAATGAGAGACAGAAGAATTCGGCTTTTAGGGGCGAAGCTCCTTATAGCGGCACCCGTTCGTCCCTCGTAGCGTAGTATGTAACCAGTCTTACGCTTTGACCTGCAAGGTGGTGCCGGTGGGAGATTTTTCCTGTGCGTTGTTGAACAATAAAAAATTCGCAGCGTTAGCTAAAAGCCGACTTCTTCTGTCTCTCATTCCCATTAGCAGCCATTCTTTACCTCCAAGGTAGTGCCTGGTGAGATTTCTCCTGTGCGTGATTAAACAATAAAAATTTTGTTCAAAACGCCGTTGATTGATGAAATAAACCAACAAAAGACGCCAGATGTTTTGTAAAAGCAAAACGAAAGAACGCCAGATGTTTCTAAAGCAAAACGAAAAGACGCCAGCTGCTTAACGAAAGACGCCAGATGTTTTCTAAGCAATGGTTTTCTAAACAATGAAAATTCACAGCGTACATGTAAAATTAAAGTGCGCTGCAAGTCGTCATAACTCATCGAACCTTTAGTATAAACGCGCCCGATCTCACGTCGGTGATGATGTACTGGGCAGAATTCACGGAAGATTCACGGTTTACCGATGAACCTCCGCAGCTTCGCCCACTCATCATCATTCACTCCGTGGATATGCTGTGATTTTTAGTTAACGCGCACGCTGCGAATTTTTTATTGTTCAACAACGCACAGGAAAAATCTCCCACCGGCACCACCTTGGAGGTCAAAGCGTAAGACTTGTTACGGACTACGACTACTACTACTACTACTACGACGACGACGACTACGAGGGACGAACGGGTGCCGCCTTAAGGAGCTTCGCCCCTAAAATTACACCATCTCCCGCAAAGTGGGACCATGAGGCGATGCGAAGCCGGAGCACTTGCACGATCGCGTTTTGTTGGCGTTCGTTGCACATACTACCGACCTCGGTCAGATTGTTATCGAACCAAAGTCGGTCGCACGCGTTGCAGCTGTGCCCGAAGCTCCGGTCGAGGAATTCGCGCTGGAGCCGGGCGTCGGCACCGTCGAAGCCCGGGCGTTGAAGTTGTCTAGCGAGGCGTTCTGCACGGGCGTTGGACTCGCGTCGTCTGTCCGCAGCCGACGCGTTGGCTCGACGCTGACGCTTGGCTTCGACGTCGGCGTTGCGTACGGCGGGGTTTGCTTGCCGACGCTGCCGTTGCGTTTTGGCATGTCGTGCCCGCGTTTCATCCGTAGCAGTTTCCCGCCGACGTTGCCGTTTGCGCTGGGCTTCCCGACGCGGAGCTCGGGGTCCGCTTGCCGACGTTTACGTTGCGCTTCGGCGCGTCGAGCCTTTCGCTGCTCTGCGATCTCGGCAGGCGTTAAGGTATTACTGCAACTGGCGCCTACGTTGACGTTGGACCTCATGACACTGGCGCAGTGACTGAGCGTGTGTACGACCTAACGCGAGCCTTTTGTCTAAACAAGGAGAGGGAGAGGAGAGGGGGCAAGGGGAGAGGGGAAGGGGTGAGGGGGAAGGGGGAGCGCGGGAGTTGAGAAGGGGAAAGGGGATGGGCTAGGGGAGAGGTGGAGTGGAGAGGGGTTGCGCATGCGCAGCAAGGGTGGTCACGCCGCACACCGTTTGAGCACCGCCATAAGATGCTTCGCATCTAAAACACGCTTTCTGTTTGGGTGCTGGTGAGTGATAATTGAAATGGCTGGAAATTTCTTGGGCTACAAGATGGGCCGCTACTATCGCAATGTTAAAACCAACCGAAAAGGCGTGCATAAGGGTGTGCATAAGGGACCGTGTGAGTTTTTGCTTTGTTTATGAGCGGGATGTTCCTGGCGCACAACACGACTACTCAACGCAGGAATACTCGATAGATTTTCGCCCTATCAAAACGCTCGATATAAGACCGCGTGTCTTTTGCGAACTTCTTATCGCTGACTTCTTATCGCCGCCAAATGCTCGTAAATCAGATGAGCAGCTTTAGAAAAGTTGCGGAAGAACCTTGCCCTACACACACTGGTCAAGCAAATCAAGTGTCAATTGAAGTACCGTTCTCATTCGGCTTTCTCAGCGGTACCTTGTGGTCCGTTGTTATACGGCAGTAGAATTATCAAGGCTCTGGGACGCTTATACTGCTCTGCTGTAGTAAAGCACGAAGTATTCTTTTAATCGTCAAAGGGTCCCTCACCAGGTTTGACCATTATGAGCTGACGAGTGCAATGCCTACCCTGGTCGTTCAGGATCACGTCGGCCAAAATTTGCAACGCTATGCACCGCGGAAATGGGTAAAATTTCAAGCTGAACGCCGCTTGCCCTTCCGCTCGCCGGCGCTCGCCCAAAGAATGAAGGGTTGACGTACACGGTGGAATGGCTCTACGTAGACGGTAGTGCTGTGACGTTGCTCCTCTCCGTAGACGACTATGCACTGACGTCGCCAACAGTAGCACGTGACACTGCGATAATTATTTGACACGACGTGTAGTTTGTGTAATTTGTTGCTTGAATGGATGAGTAAAACTTGGCAGCAATAATGAAACACACAAACGGAATGTGTGCTTTTGCTTTTCTAATTTTTACTGGAAATCGCAGCGAGATGCGAGACTAATCTACCTCCATTTCGCATGCGTTCGTTTCTCGCGTTTTGTGCATTGTGCAGACGCCACCCCTTACAACGCAACTAATTTTCCACCGCGTTCCAGCGCTCATTAGGCTCATTTCGCGTCTAAATGGATGTTCATGCGGCACACCGCTAGTCTCGTGTTCGCACAAATGTCGCAGCTTTCGTGCTCAGTAATACAGTAATACGTTGAAAGCCAAGTGATCGGCGAGGGCGCATTCGTCATAACTTGCAGAGATGAAGCTCAAAGAACGCCGCCACAACACCGCTCGCGTCTCGTGGGCTCGGACTTGTTCGGGCACGTCATGCGCTCGTGACATTGTGTGCGCAAGACGTGCTCATGCGTATGCGCCATGTGATCCTCGCGCTCGCGTGCCGAAGAGAGCAGGGAAGGGATTTGGCTTACGAAGGCTACACGGGGCGAGCGGCAAGGGTTTCAAGCTCGCCTCCTCGCATCATGGTTTCGCGCCGCCTCAAAACATTGGTTTTGTTAGCTTCTAATGGACCGATTAGAAAAATTCTTGTGGCATATTGCTCCCTTTTGGGCGCGCAAAAACTTCCAGTGTGTAACTAAAATTCGCTATGTCACCTGGTGAGGGGCCCTTCAAGCACTTATTCTGTGCTTAAAGTAGCACGTGACACTTGGCGGACACTTGCAGTCGGACACCTGGCGTGCGCCACGCCAGGTGTCCGACAGCACGTTTTCAAGCGAAGCTTGTAGTGACTGACCTGTGCAGCTTGTGGTGCTCGAAGAAACCCTCCTGCTTCACTGTTAGAGCGTGCGCACCAAATAACTAACAAATAAAACAAAAGTTTTTCTGTGGGGCACGGGTTTGTACCCGGGTCCCTGCAGTTCCAAGCTCACAGATCTAAAACGACAACAGAGATAGTTCAGCAGCCACAGCACAACATGCAGAAAGCAGCAAAAATTGGGGGACGCTTAAGCTTCGCCTTTAAGAGTTGAACGTGATAGCGATATTCTGTTCGTAGTGCGCAGTTCGAACACTACGAGTGTTTAACGGAATGCGCGCACTAAGGTGTGTGCCTTATGTAATGGGTAGCATGCTTTAAACCAGGAGCAATTATGCGCGAGAAACTTTTTCGAAGTTGCGATGCACCCACTACGTGGTCTTAAAGGGGTGGTGCCATGAAATTTCGAGGCTATAACAAGCCTATTGTGGGTTTCCTCTGTATGCAAGGACATTCCACACGAAGGGTCGGACACAGCAAACGTTTAGAATATATTTTAATTCACTTCCAAAGTGTACCTAAATGCTCATTCTCCCGATTGAAACCCATCGCTAGCGCGCCAACAGTGACGTAGATCTGTAGGATGGGCAACGAAAGTTGCAGTGACGTCACACCAAATCTGCTGTATGAAGGAAGATAGATGATTTTTCAAGGGCTCGTTTATCTTTGTTAGACACAATATTAATGAGGACTAACAGACAATAACGCCAAGGAAAGTACAGGGGGTGTTATCTGTAGTATTTAGAATATAAATGTGAAGAAAGTAAAGTGGACGAAAAGATGACTTGCCGCCGGCAGGGACCGAACCTGCGACCTTCGAATAACGCGTCCGATGCTCTACCACTGAGCTACGGCGGCGGTCATCCTCCCGTCCACTTTCTGGGGTATATATGTTGATCTAAACCTAGGAGTGTTAGTCAGCGCCAATCGCAGCCATGGCGGCGAGTGTGGAACACTCTTTTTTTTGCCTGTTGGCGTCACGTAGCACGTGATCTTTTTACGAGCTGGCAGCTGACCAATAATCCCTCGCATAGTACCTGAAGGCATTAAGTCTGCCAGGACGAGACCCTCGCTATGAATGAAGGAAGATAGATGATTTTTCAAGGGCTCGTTTATCTTTGTTAGACACAATATTAATGAGGACTAACAGACAATAACGCCAAGGAAAGTACAGAGGGTATTATCTGTAGTATTTACAATATAAATGTGAAGAAAGTAAAGTGGACGAAAAGATGACTTGCCGCCGGCAGGGACCGAACCTGCGACCTTCGAATAACGCGTCCGATGCTCTACCACTGAGCTACGGCGGCGGTCATCCTCCCGTCCACTTTCTGGGGTATATATGTTGATTTAAACCTAGGAGTGTTAGTCAGCGCCAATCGCAGCCATGGCGGCGAGTGTGGAACACTCTTTTGTGGAACACTCGGTCCCTGCCGGCGGCAAGTCGACTTTTCGTCCACTTTACTTTCTTCACATTTATATTCTAAATACTACAGATAACACCCCCTGTACTTTCCTTGGCGTTATTGTCTGTTAGTCCTCATTAATATTGTGTCTAACAAAGATAAACGAGCCCTTGAAAAATCATCTATCTTCCTTCATTCATAGCGAGGGTCTCGTCCTGGCAGACTTAATGCCTTCAGGTAGTATGCGAGGGATTTTTGGTCAGCTGCCAGCTCGTAAAAAGATCACGTGCTACGTGACGCCAACAGGCAAAAAAAAGGAGTGTTCCACACTCGCCGCCATGGCTGCGATTGGCGCTGACTAACACTCCTAGGTTTAAATCAACATATATACCCCAGAAAGTGGACGGGAGGATGACCGCCGCCGTAGCTCAGTGGTAGAGCATCGGACGCGTTATTCGAAGGTCGCAGGTTCGGTCCCTGCCGGCGGCAAGTCATCTTTTCGTCCACTTTACTTTCTTCACATTTATATTCTAAATACTACAGATAACACCCCCTGTACTTTCCTTGGCGTTATTGTCTGTTAGTCCTCATTAATATTGTGTCTAACAAAGATAAACGAGCCCTTGAAAAATCATCTATCTTCCTTCATTCATAGCGAGGGTCTCGTCCTGGCAGACTTAATGCCTTCAGGTAGTATGCGAGGGATTATTGGTCAGCTGCCAGCTCGTAAAAAGATCACGTGCTACGTGACGCCAACAGGCAAAAAAAAAGAGTGTTCCACACTCGCCGCCATGGCTGCGATTGGCGCTGACTAACACTCCTAGGTTTAAATCAACATATATACCCCAGAAAGTGGACGGGAGGATGACCGCCGCCGTAGCTCAGTGGTAGAGCATCGGACGCGTTATTCGAAGGTCGCAGGTTCGGTCCCTGCCGGCGGCAAGTCATCTTTTCGTCCACTTTACTTTCTTCACATTTATATTCTAAATACTACAGATAACACCCCCTGTACTTTCCTTGGCGTTATTGTCTGTTAGTCCTCATTAATATCAAATCTGCTGTAGTAACGTGAGTGACCTCCGGACCTCCATTTCCGCAACGTACGTACCGGCTGTAATGAACTAGAATACATTCTAGTTCACTGTAGTACCGGCAAAGCATCGGTTGCTACATCACTCCCCGAGTTTCGATCGCTTCCTGGCTATGTGCGTCACAGCCTTGTGTGGTCACGTGACCACACCTCCTACACTTCTACGTCACTGCCCAACCTCGGCGCCCAGAAACCGAAACCGAAAGTTGTCCAAATCAAAAGGCGATATTAAGTTATTTAGCGAGAATACATGAATCTTGGTGCGTGCATCATGCTTCCTGGAGCTATAGGAAACGCTTACAGCAAAGAATGCGCAAGCCACAAATTTGGTGGCACCACCCCTTTAAGGGAATACGCTCAGTAATGTGTGTGCCTTTTCTAATGGGTGGCTGTCTTTAAACCACGAAGTCGTTATGATATTGGCATGGTGTGACGCCCGATGGCAATGTACGCTTGTACCACGCAATATTACTGCGATATTACATCTCGTACTGTGACACCTGTATACAGGACGCGTATTTTTGGGGAGCATGAAAGTTACTTTCAGTGCAGCTCCAAGCAGAGGTGTGGATGTGTGGTAGAACACCTGCTTGCCACGCAGACGGCCTGGGTTCGATTCTCACTCGGACCCAACATTTTTATTATTTATTTTATTTGCAGCTTTTTCGATTTTTCGGTCACGGACAAGATGATGATTTTTCGCTCACAACCAACGGCCCCGACGCTGACGGCGGAATTTCTGCGATACGAGCTCTTTAACGCTATCGCGTTCAAATGTCCGTTGTCCAACTTGCATCGGTTAAATGACGGTGGTTTCAGCACGTTGTACGGTTGACATGGCTGCCGAACGACTCTGTAGAACCGCCGTAAATCCGTGCTGCTTATATGGGTGTCCAGAACGCCCTCCCACTTTGGAGCCACAGTCGGATGTAGTGCGCCTGCACGCTGGTTTACTTGGCTCTTTCCGTCACGTGTAGCCACGCGATGCTAGGAAAGCCTCCATCGGTAAAATACGATGGTTTCAGCACGTTGAGCGGCTGTCACGGCTGCCGAACCACTCTGTCATTATTGGTCAGCTGCCAGCTCATAAAGATCACGTACTGCGTGACGCCAACACGCAAAAAAAAAGTGTTCCACACTCGCCGCCATGGCTACGGTCGGCGCTGACTAACACTCCTAGGTTTAAGTGCACATCTATACTCCATAAAGTGGACGGTAGGATGACCACCGCCGTAGCTCAGTGGTAGAGCATCGGACGCGTTATTCGAAGGTCGCAGTTTCGGTCCCTTCCGGCGGCAAGTTACCTTTTCGTCCACTTAACTTTCTTCACATTTATGCCCTAATTATTACAAATAACGTCCCCTATACTTTCCTCGGCGCTCTTGTCTGTTAGTTCTCATTACTGTTCTAGGAGCAACGCTGTCTACTTCTGATGTGGAGCCGCCGTTTCTCCTCTTGAGGGGGTATGGTCTGCGGTCGCAGGTGGGTTTTGGTTACTGGTAGCAGCGTCCTCGCCTGTCGGTCCATGAGTCTCTGTATGGGAGATTTCATATAGGAATCGCGAGGCGTGTGTCTCCACTCAAGTAATGCAGCACAAAAATCCACTATGGCGTACCGATACCTCTTCAGCAGTTTCTTGGCTTCTCGCACTGCGCGTTCAGCCATTCCGTTTGATCGAGGATGACAGGGACTGGAGCGGACATGGTGCACGTTAATCTTACGGAAAAGATTACGGAAGTTATGGCTGCTGAATGGCGGCCCATTGTCGGTGCATAGACGCTGCGGGATGCCATGAGTGGCGAATATGTCTGCGAAACCAGCAATCACATTGTCCGCTGTCGTCTGCATGGGCCTAATTTCGAAAAAGAAAGAATAACAGTCAACAACCACCACGCACTCTTTGTAATTGTGATAGCAAATGTCGGCTCCCCCAATTTCCCAAGGAAGGGTGAGAATTTTATCACTCATCATTGGCAAACGCAGACTGCGTGGCTTGTGCTTTTGGCGGGTCTCATAGCGTCGAGCAACTTCTAGATCGCTGTTTATAAAAAGCAAAAAAAAAACACAGTTTGAGCACGTGCCTTCGTCTTCTCTGCTCCTCCATTCGCGGCATCAAGGCAGGCAAGTACTTCTCTGCGCATCTTGGCAGGAATGCTAAGGCGGTTGCTGCTGAACACGTGGCCGCCTTGCGTATGTAGTTCGTCATGCAAGCTCCAGTAGCAACGTAGCTCTGACAAGTGACATCAGCTTTGCCCTCAGACCACTGCGTGCTAGAATACAGCCGAAGTTGCACCACCAGTAGGTCGCAGTTGGTCTCTTGCAAAACTTGACTCAGCCGTCTATCGGAAACCTGTAGATAAGAAATGGTATTCACATGATAATTCAGGCACTGCTCTTTCAGTAGTCCGTTGCTCGGGGACCGCAATATGCGTCAGCAACAAACAACTCCTTTCCAGGTGTGCATTTGACGACTATCAGGTACCGCTGTAAGCTGAGGCGCATGCGCTGAACTCGTAGAGGACATTGACATAATGGCTTCCTAAATATCATTTCTAGTAACTTGTGATCCGATTATCTCACAGCCGTGCACAATTGCCAGCATCTCTTTTTTGATCTGGGAATATATTTGCTGCGTTTCTGTCAATGAACGCGACGAGTACGCTAGCGGATGCCCGTCCTGCATGATTACTGCGCCAATACCGTTCTGGTTGGCGTCTACCGATAGCATAATCGAGTTGCTCTTCTGGTAGTAGCTTGGTACAGGAGCTGTCGCAAGTACTTCCTGCAGAGCCCTGAAGCTTGTGTCTCGTCGCTCTTCCCAAACCCACGCGATGTACTTCTTGAAAAGATCTCGAAGAGGGGCTGTTACGTTTGACATATTCGGAACAAAATAGGAGACAAAATTTACCATGCCCAGGAATGTCTGCAGCTCTTTCTCGTTGCTTGGCGTCTGGATCTGCAAGATGTCTTCTAGGCGCTGTGCATCCAAAGTGAGCCCATCGCGCGTCAGATCGTGTCCCAGGTACTGGACAGATTCCCGTAAAAAGCGGCATTTCTTCCTGTTTAATTTCAGTTTGTACTCTTGGCATCATCGCAGACCGTTTTCAAGGTCGACATCATGCTGCCATCTCGTTCGGCCCCACACTAGAATGTCGTTCATGGGAACCGCTAAGCCTTTAAGGCCTTCTAGCACTCGGTGCATGACACGCTGAAATATTTCCGGCGCCGATAGGATTCCAAACGGCAAGCGTAAGAACCATGTAACGGCTGTATGGAGCGCACATTGTGCAGATCTTGGTGTTCTCTTTATCTAGCTTTATTTGCCAGAAATTGGATACTGCGTCCAAAGTTGTAAAGTACTGCACCCCACTGACCAAAGGTCACATGTCTTAGAATAGACTGTTGGGCGAGTTGGTAATACATCATGTGGAAAACTGCGCGAAAAACGTAGACAAAGGAAGAAACGGACGACACAAGCGCATACTAACAACTGAAGGTTTCTTGAAAAACACAGAATATGAAGATCCCGAGAATATCAAAAGACCGATCGGAAAGGTTCAGCCCCTGTTGCGAGTGATCCGGATAAGAAGGCACTGGTCAGCATCCCCTACCTGCATGGTGTGTGGCACCACTTCAAGAAGGTTGGCGCGATGTACGGAGCGCACGTAGTTTTATCCGTGAGGAATAAGTTGGACAGGATTTGCGGGCTGTCAAAAGAAAGGTGGAGAGAGCATCTCCAAAGGGGAGTGCGGGCTCAAACACAGGGACGGCCTACCAGAATGTGGCAAGGGTGTGGTATATTCTGTTTCTCTCTCCTATGGAAACAGGTATGTCGGGCAGACCGGCCGTTGTCTAAATGAGAGATTGAATGACCACAGGTTATCAATGAAAGGACAGCCTTCTACAAATCTTCCATTACACTGTCGTGATTGTAAATGCAGCCCGGTTTTCCGCGGAACAAAAGTTCGGACACGTCACAAGGAACGTACTATACGTGAGATCGTCGAAGCTTATTTTATCTTCAAAGCTGGGGATAGTTGTGTTGCCAGGCCATCTCTGGCGTTGCACGAGGCGGAGATTGCGTATCTTGATGCGCACATGTAGTTCCTGTCTGCTGTTTAATCTTGCACACGTGGTTTTACTGCTCTTCATATTATGTGTTTTTATTGCGATAGCAATTATATGGGCAGTCTCGGCTGATTATTGCCGTCGCCGGCCGCCGTCATTCACTGTATATATATATATATATATATATATATATATATATATATATATATATATATATATATAAAAGCCACAAAGAAAGATAATTCGGAAAAACTTTCCGACGCGCGGAATCGAACGGGCGACCCCTCGCTTTCCTGCGAGCGGCGTTAAACGGTTACGCCATCAACAGTACCGTATTTCGGCCTGCTAACGGCGAGCTATTTATATACACCATTGCCTTCAGCATGCTTTCTTATTCGCTACATAGATGGCGCGATGTGTGCGCGTTGCGCGCTTTACAGATCATCGCCCCGCTCCTGCAAACGCCGTTGGACTTTGCCCTACAGGGCGTGGCCGCCGTCGTGCGCTTATCTCGAGGAAAGAAGGGGGTGGCCGGGGGGGGCGGGAGCGGGCGGTTGTATGTCTTGTGCTTTCCCCGCGATGTCCGCGCTGAAGCCACAGAGCGTACGAAGGTCACTTCGCAGCGGCCGCGTTTGCGAAAGGAGCGCGCTGTTCAAACAGAAATAAGTAACAACTGTGACAGTTCGCGCTCGTCCTGTGTGTACCTGTTCGTTCGTTTCGTGCGTCCTGCTTTATGTTTGAGCAGTGCGCTTCAAGTGTCGAGCTGTGACGCATGATAGTTCGCGCTCGTCCTGTGTGCATTCTTTTCGTGCGTCCTTTGGGCTCGAGCGACGCGCTGGTAATTTCGAGCTGCTTTGCGTTCTTCGCGTTACATTCCAATTTATTGCAATCGCATTCATTGCTTCGCCGTTGCGGCGAAACTGTGACTTTTTTCAATAAACCTTCAGTTGTTAGTATGCGCTTGCGTCGTCCGTTTCTTCCTTTGTCTACGTTTTTCGCGCATTTTTCCAGATATTGATATGTCTTTCAATGTTGGCATTTGATAGTACTTGTTAAGGAGAACTTTGTTAAGGTCGGAAGGTTCTAGACAAATTTGTACCTTCTCGACGCATGCTACAAAGTGTTGAGGCCCAGACCCTCCTGATTTGTTTACGCCTGCCTTAGAGTGCCTCAGCAGTGGTGACTATAGCCATCGCTAAGGACCACGTCGTAAAGACTCATATTGAGGTTGAATCGCTGAGGACACATATAACACATCTTGCCCAGACTCCGCACCACCGCATAGCCTCTCAACGAAAGACAGACCACGCACCTTCTTTTACCGAACAGTAATCGCACGTGGCGAATCTCTACAAACTGGCTTCACGCCTGCGGCGAGACCTTCGATTCCTCTATGGTGCCTCAAACAACGAATCATCAACCTGACAATACCAGGCGTCCAGAAAAAACAAGATCCGTAAGCGTCAGCTCTTAAACAGTTCGCTTTACTTCTACTGTGCAGGAAGTATCAAGACTCTACTCACGTCTACACCGACGGTTCCGTCCTACCCAGCCGCTCAACAGCGGCGGTCGTGATTCCAACGATCGCCACAACTATCGAATTCAGGGAGGCTCACCCAACAACATCGACGGCAGCAGAGCTTACAGCGCCACGCTGCTTTTCATTAATGACCAAACGAGAAAAAGGTGGATGATTTTCTGCAACTCCAAGGCGGCACTCCAGTATCTGCTGTCGGCTTTACGACGCGGTCCGCACGAACAGTTGGTATTTGAGACTGCAGAGATGTTGCACCACTTAACCGCGAAAGAACACCACATTAGATTTCGATGGCTACTAGGTCACTGTGGGATTATCGTTAATGAACGGCACGATCAAGCTGCCCGCTCAGTCATTACAGAGGACCGCGACCTGTCGATATGTCTTTCTAGGACAGACGCTGCTCGGTAGCTCCGCATGCTCGCTCGCCAATGCACGACGTCAAATTGGAATGCGCCACATTTCATGCATGCACGACTACACTCCCTTGATCTCACGTTAAGCCTTCGACTTCCATCAAGACTTCGCCGAGATGACGCTACCGTTCTGCGTAGAATATGGCTGGGCGTCGCGTTTACCCATGCGTATGCGTTCCGCATAGAGATGGCCGACACCGACGCCTGCGAACACTGCGGCTACGAAGAAACAATTCGACAAGTTCTCTGCGACTGCCCGGAGTACAGCACACAGAGATAATCTATTTGTCATGTTTTGAACAAGTTAGACGACCAGCCTCTATCAGAAGAAAGACTACTACGCCATCGTCCGGCTTAACGTCGCAGAAAAAGGCCTTACAAGCGCTACTATAGGCTTCCTGCGATCTACTGGCCTGTCAGAACGCTTCAAAGTGGAACGCTCTCGCGTGTGTGTTTGCGTGGTTGTGATTGTCTTTTCCCCCTTATTATTTATTTCCTATCTCTCTCTCTTTCAACCCCTTATTGCCCAACCCCAGTGCGGCGTAGCATACCCGATACTAACTTCTGGTTAACCCTCCTGCCTTCCTCTCTCTCTTCGTACCTTCTCTCCTTTGGTGACGACGACCAAGTTGCTGGCCCACTCTGTCGGCTCTGTCACTTGCACGATGACTCCCGCTATCTCCAGTTAATATAGACCTTCAAACACGTCTTCGAAAGGCTTGGCCGCATCCTAAAGCTCAAGGTCACGGCGATGTCATTCACGACTAAAAATCTGTCAGAATCTTGCTTTCAGTCGTTGCCACTTCGACACTAACTTGTTTCGGTTGCTTTTTTGCTGGAATCCTGTGGCTGCTTGATTGTTATTTTCTGCAGCTGCCTGCGTTCTATAAGTTAGGAGGTTGTACCTTTATCCAGCTTGCAAAAAATAGGTTTTCCTTCTATCTGAACGGTAACCGTCCAGCGGACGTCTTTTTCACTGGCATGCAATGCCGTTCCTAACCAGAAATCGTGTTCTTGCTTTTCGGCTTCTTGCGCTTCGACAGATGCTATCTTCTGCTCTCTTGCGTGAAATATTTTGGGCATCTTATTGCAGGCTGTGATGAAGTGAATCCTTCCGCCGCATTTTTCGCATGTGCGTGCTCTTGCGGGGCACACATGGTAGGTCTGGTGAACGTTCGCGCACTTTGCGTAACGCCGACCTGTTGCCTCAGGTAATGTATTCAACTCGGCTGCGTAATGGCCTTTTGAGCGCGCCTGTATTTATTCCAACTGTTCTTTGCAATGTCTCGTGAGCGGCACATTTCTATGGTCTTTGCAAACGAAGCACTTTCAGAAACGAGCCTTTGGATTGGAAAAACTTTATTTACGTCCTGCAGAACGCGCTCAGCGCGTAGCGGGCGTCTCCCACGTAGGGACCGACAGAGAATATCTGGCGGCCGCCTCGTGGGCCTGCTGGACAGCCCATTGCTGGTCGGCGAGAAGCGAGCTTCTGAGGGACGTCTCCCACTTGTGTGAGGTAGAGCCGGGATGAGCGTTTCTACACTCCCAGAGCATGTGTGTGAGTGTCGCCGTGTGTCCGCACGAGGGGCACGTGTCGCTGGGGTACGCGTCGGGATAGAAAACATGAAGCTTGGCGAGGTTTGGATATGTGTGCGTTTGCAGTAAGCGTAGGCTTAGCGCCTGCGGCCTGTTAAGTTTCGGATGCGGGGGCGGAAAAATGCGGCGTCCAAGGTAAAAGTGTTTTGTGATGTCGTTATACGTAATGGGTGCGTCCCGGTTGGCTTCTAACTCGGCGAGATGAGGTTTCCCTGTGACGGCGCGGTCGGTAAGTGCGCGCGCTGCGTCGTGGGCGATCTCGTTGAGGTTGGACGGGGCGCCCGGCACCCGGCCGAGATGGGCAGGGAACCAGATGACGGTGTGATGCTTGAGAGTACTCGGATCCACGCTGCGGAGGATGCGTAACGCCTGATCGGAGACGACGCCACGTTCGAAGGCTTTCATGGCCGCTCTAGAGTCGCTGTAGATGACTTCTCGTTTGCTGTCGAGCACACTTAAGGCTATGGCTACTTGCTCAGCTACTTCGGGGTCTCGGGTGAGGATAGTGGCGGAGTTTAGGATCCGCTGCGTGGATGAAACCGCGACCGCGGCGAAGGCTCGGTTGTTGCGATAGGCAGCGGCGTCCACGAACGAGACGTCGTCCGCTTTCACGTCTATGCGCTTGAGAAAGGCGGTCACCCGCGCAAGGCGCCTGCCTCTGTTGTAGTCGGGGTGTACATTTCGCGGAATGGGATTGATCCTGATGAGATCTCGGATTTCACGGGGAACCGGCGTCCACTCTGGGGGGTCCCCGGCCGTCGAGGAGAAGCCAAGCTCGTGCAGAATATGGCGGCCCGCCTTGGTGGTCCTGAGTCGGAGCAACTGCGCCCGTTCCTGAGCCTCGGCGATCTCTTCAAGCGTGTTGTGCACGCCGAGCTCGAGGAGCTTCTCCGTGGAAGTGCTCATAGGGAGGCCGAGGGCTCTTTTAACGACCTTTCTAATAAGGGCGTTCAGTTTATCGCGCTCAGTACGTAGCCATTTGTGCATGGCAGCGACGTACGTGAAATGGCACAGAACAAACGCGTGTACGAGACGCATCAAGTTGTCTTCTTTCAGGCCGTGGTGCCGGTTGGCCACTCTACGTACTAGCCGTATGGCGTTATCAGTCCTAGTCTTGAGCTTCTGCACCGTTTGGGTATTGGTTCCGCGGCACTCGATGATCATGCCCAGGACCCGAATGGAGTCTACCCTGGGGACTGCGCGACCATCTCTGGTGTGGAGGATGATGTTGCGTTCGGCCGGGGGTTGCCATCCTTTGGGCTTTGCGCCGCGGCGTTTGGGCAGGTATATCAGCAACTCCGACTTCGCGGGGGAACACTTGAGACCGGTGTGTTCGAGGTAGGATTCGGTGGTTTCGATGGCCTCCTGTAGGGTAGACTCGATGAAGCCATCCGACCCTGTGGAGCACCATATGGTTACATCGTCCGCGTAGATTGTGTGGTTCAACCCCTCGATTTTTGAGAGTTGTTCGGAGAGTCCGATCATCACGAGGTTGAAGAGCGTTGGTGAGAGGACGGATCCCTGGGGAGTGCCTCGCTGTCCGAGCTCGACTTCTTCCGACACCAGGTCTCCTGCGCAGAGGACGGCTCTGCGCCCAGTGAGGAAGGAGCGGACAAAGTCGTAAAACCGACGCCCCAGCCCGAGGTTTGCGATCGCCTTCAAAATGGACGAGTGTGTGATGTTATCGAAGGCCTTTTCTAAATCGAGGCCGAGTATGGCACGAGTGTCCTGAGTGTTACCTCCGTCGAGAATCTGATGCTTTAAAAGTAGCATAGCGTCTTGAGTCGATAATCCTGACCGGAAGCCAATCATGTGGTGTGGGAGGCAATCGTGATCTTCGAGGTATCGACCGACCCTGTTGAGAACGACGTGTTCAGCCACCTTGGCCACGCATGATGTGAGCGAGATGGGACGCAGGTGATCTAGGCTCGGCGCCTTGCCCGGTTTAGGAATGAGGATCGTGTGGGCGAGTTTCCAGGCATCGGGTAGTTCGCCCTTTTTCCATATTTCGTTGATGGTGTCTGTGAGATAAGTGACGGAGGGGTCGTCCAGGTTGCGTAGAAGCTTGTTGGTGATGCCGTCGGGGCCAGGGGCGGAACGGCCATTGAGTTCGTGAAGAGCTCGCCGCACCTCTTCGACGGAAAAGTCGGCGTCTAACTGAGTGTTGTCGGTACCAAGGTATTCTGGGTGAGGAGTCGAAGGGCCCGTGGGAAGCGGGAGATATTTCTTCACGAGGGTCTTGGTGACGTCTTCCGGTGGCGCGGTCCGTTTAGCCTGATGGAGTATCTTCGCGAGCGAATGACGCTGATTCGTGCGGGTGTTGGTGTCGTCGAGCAGGTGTTTGAGGAGGTTCCAGGATTTGCCATTTCGGACCTGACCGTCAATCGAGTTACAAACCTCGTCCCACTTTTGCTTAGAAAGGGCGCGGCAATGATTCTCCATGTTCTTGTTCAGCTCAGATATGCGTTTACGCAACCTCCGATTAAGGCGCTGTCCTTTCCAGCGGGCCAGTAGAGACTGTTTGGCCTCGAGCAGGTGGGCGAGGCGACTGTCCATCTTCTCGGTTGGTAAGTCCGTAGTGATGGTTTTGGTCGCCTTGTCGACGTCGACCTTGAGCTGGGCCGTCCACGTCTCGAGGCTTGGGGCGGCGTCTGGAGGATGTCGTTCTGCGCGGGTCTTCCGGAAAAGGTCCCAGTCAACCCACGTATACAACTTGGTCTTCTTGCAGACAGTGGGGAGGTGTACGGCCAGTAAGAAATGATCGCTACCAAGATCTACCGCGAGGTTGGACCAACGGGCGTCGGCAATGTTCTTGACGAAGCAGAGATCCGGGGTGGTGTCTCTTTGTGTTGATGTGCCGGTGCGTGTAGGGAAAGCCTTGTCCGTGATGAGAACAAGGTCCATGTCGTTAGCGTTTTGCCAAAGCTCGTTACCCTTGGGGGTGTCGTACGCGTACCCCCAGGCACGATGTGCGGCGTTAAAGTCACCCGCGATCACTAGCGGATTGGACTCTGCGAGACGGATGGCTTTCTGGAACAGGCGTGTGAACCGTTGTCTGTGGTGGCTGGGGCTGCTGTACACATTGAGGATGTACACGCTTTGTCGGGATGTGTTTCCAGGGATGATCTCTACTATAACATGCTCGATTTCGGGCTCATCGAGGCTGTGTGCTATGCAGGTAATCTTGTTAGCAACCAGCGTGGCGGTACCGCGTCCTCCCGAGGGGCCGGGTATCCACTGGTATCCGGAAAACGTGTCGGTTGGTACTGCAGTTTCTTGTAACAGGATGACGTGGGGTTTGGCTTTGTGACTACGGAGGTATTGCTGCAGGGAGGCTTTCTTATGGGCGAAGCTTCTGCAGTTCCATTGCCAGATTCGCAACTCGTCATTTGGCGTGGCCATCTTGAAGCATGCTGGTGTTGGCCTGAGCACCCGACGGGTGCAAAAGGGCCGCGTGTGGGAGTGAACTTGGTGTGGTTGTGCGCTGTGAGACCGGCTGACCCGCGGCGACGGCAGGGGCGACGATGTGGTCTAGGTAGTGTTCCACCTGGCCCAACCGATTACCGTGGGCCGCAAGGGTTGACTGTACAAGGGCCATACTCTCGCCAAGGAACCGAAGGCTCTCCTTAATCGCTGAAAGCGTGCTCTTAATATCGTCCAACTCCTCGGGCCTTAAAGCTGGCTGGTCGCGGACGATCGCGCGTTTCTTAGGTGCGCTCTCGCCGTCATCATTATGGGCGCCTACGGGCTGCAGCTGTGGCGAAGCGACTGCATTGGCGGCGTGATCGGTGGTGGGTGTAGCGGTGGACTCGCTTCTGTCATTTTTTAGTTCGGCGATGGCGACCGTGAGTTTGTGTATTGTTTCTTTCATCATCGCGTTTTCGCGATGATGAAAGAAACAATACACAAACGAGCCTTTCTCGCAACTTTTAACCCCTAATTCCCAGAATATTACGGCTTCTCAGCATGCGCTCTTCGAGCTCCCCTAACTCGCAACTTTTTGCTAGCACTCCTAGGTCTGTCAACCAGTCGTTGAAACTTTCGCCGTCACATGACGAAACTCAAGGCGGCCTATGTTTTGTGCTGGTTTGTAGAATGCCTCAAACTTAAGTTAGAGTGCTTAAGTTAGAGAGTCCGACTTCTCTTCGTCAGTTGCAAAATCAAAGTAGTATGAGTCTTGCGCGCGCCCTCTCCAATGAACACGAGGAAGGTGGCTGCCTGTGCCTTTTTGGGTTGTTGGTTTAGGTACATTGCCTTTGCGAAGAGCTCGAACTCTTGCCGCCGCGTCTTCCAACTTTGCCACACATCTCCTGTGGTGTCCAGGGCTCTCGGCGGAGGAAATAGCGCAGTGACTGGGTCACTGGTCTGCTGGCGCTGGAGCTGGAGCTGTTCCCCGTTCTGCATGCTCGTAACAGGTTCGTACCTTCGAGCTGCCCTTGTTGCTTTGCTGCCCGTGGGGTGTTCTATCGCCGTTTACGTACATCGGACACAGTCTGACCACTTCTAACACCATGTGGTTCACACGTAGTCAAGTGCGTCAAAAGCAACGCTTATTGAATTAATTGCGCTCTTATATACATCTTATCACAGTTGCGCATTACCGCCGACCTAGCGCGTGTACTGGTAGTTACCAAGTTTCAAAAGTGAGCCTATTAACAGCGAAACTGTTAATAGACTCACTAGCTGTTCTAGAAGCTGTACTAGAAGTGTCGAAATCTGGGCCAGTTGGTTCATGTTACTTAAAGAAAAGCCAGCAAATTCATGGGACATGAGAAAGAAGCAAACGCACACAACGTTGGACTAACAACTGCGTCTTTATTGAAAGGAAGCATTCACCCAAGAAACCTCACAACGCATGTGCGGTACCTCATATCGCCTGCAACATCACCAGGTGAACAAAAAAAAAAACCACGATCACCTTTCTTGCCATCGTTGCAAAATACTAAATTCCTTGTCAAGGAGGCAATTTGACGGTGTGCTGATACAGTTATCTCCACTTTCCTTAATGTAGTATGCCTCCACCATTTCACGTTCCTCTTTGTTCTTTCCTCTTCCGAGCTAGATAACATTTCCGAAAAGCGGGTGGCAACCGCATGCATGACAATTATGGGCCAGATTAGTGCCGTCATTCGAGTTCAAGGAAGCGTAATGCTCAGCACGCAGCCTAGCATTGATACAACGGCCGGTTTCACCTATGTATACCTTATCACAAGTCAGCGGAATGTTGTACGCCACACGTGTGGCACATTTAGTGAACAAACGCTCGTGTTTCTTGGTGCATACTGGATTGGTACTCCTTCCACGAGGCACACGTGAGCATAGGCTAGCAAGTTTGCAGGGAGCTGAAAATACGATATTTATGCCCTGTCCAGCTACTTTTCTGATATTATGCGAGACGTTATGTATGTAAGGTAGGACTTGAATGGTTTTCGCCGGAAGCGTTCTACTGGCATACCACTAGTAGTTTGCGGCCTCTTAATCTTCTGAAGTAAGGATTCTGCCCCCGCGTACAAAAGATCCTTAGGAAAACCAGCAGCTTCCAGCCTCTCGAACTGGTTGTCTAAGCTGGTCTCAATGAGGTGGGGGCAACGTTTGTTCAACGCATTTAAAAACAGTTTGAGATAATCCCTATTTTAACGATCTTTGAATGAGCAGATCCAAACGGCAGAAGTGCCTTCTCACGTCTAGGCATAAAACACCAACACAGATGACCATCACCATGGAAGGCTAACTGAAGATCTAAAAACCTGATTGAACGACTGCGCGGAAGTTCGTGGGTGAATTTAAGGGCGCCATAAGAAGCCTCCAAGGTTTCTACGACTTGGTGGACAACCGCAGGTAGGTAGTTAGACGAAGACAGTTCTACAACAATCAGATAATGAGCGACGTATCTAAAGATACGACAGACACGTTCGTAGTCAATGAAGCCTCGAAGCGACTTGTCAAGCCTACCTAAAATACATTGCACAATACAGGAGCAACGCTTGATACTATGCAAATACCCCTTTGCAAGAATATCGACACCTCAAACTCTATAACTGTGGATGACAGATACATCGTCAATAATTCTAAAAAGGCATCAGCAGACACTCCGTAATCATTCTCAAAGGCAATCGGCCCCGATTGTTCTGTTAGATCACGTATAAATAAGAAGAGATCTTCAATATCGATTGGAAAAGCGAAATTAGCTCCTGGAATTTCCTCCTTGAGCACATGTACGACGTCAGTCGCACAGTCGATACCATACGGGTCTTGAACGGGGAGGCTTTTCAGTTGATTCTGCAAGAATGTACCCGCCAGCTTTTGCCAGGATCCTGCCTCCGTTACAATGGCTCCGAAGGAGCAGTCTACTTTCTCAATAAATACACAGTTGCTAGTCCAGTGTTTTGTGCGTATACTTCTTTCACATGTGCCGTGAATTTGCTGGCTTTTCTTCAAGGAAGCTGTTGTAGCTCGGCGTAAAAATGTGTAGTCATGCCCAAAAACTATAATCATCATGTACGGGTATGTGTCACAGAATTATAGCAAATTCCAGAACTCACCGCTACGGCAGGGCCTGTAATAACCCTGATGGCTGAGATAACGAGTACAGAGACAGAGAGAGAAATACAGAAAGAAAGAGAAAAAGAAAGAGAGAGACAGAAAGAAAGATATACAGAAAGAGAAAGAGAGAAAGTCTTGCCCAAAAAAGCTGTTCGCGAGGCATGATTCGATCCTGCGTACACTCGATCCAAAGGCGAGCGTCCCAGCCGCTCGGCTATCCAGGCACGCTAGCAGAGCATGGCATAGCCTTGTATAGTATAGTGTATAACAAGAGGGCGGAAAAGTGAAGTTATTGTGAGGAGGAGGTGAGATAGTATAGTGTAGCACGGAAAGAAGGAGAAAGAGAGAAAAGAGAGAAGTGGAGAAAGATAAAGAGAGCGAGGCAGAGAGAACATCAACAAAAAAGCGAGAAAGAAATAGAGACAGAGAGAAAAGCACATAGAAATAAAGAGGAAGCAAGAATCACATCGTCTAGTGACCAGATACCACCCCACCTGGCCAAGCCGCGCATGTGCGGTAGCCAAGCCACATCCACCGATGGAGACCTCGCGTACAACCTGCATAGTGCATATCCTCTGCTCTATAGTGTATAGCGAGAAGATCCTCGGATCGTGGCCCTACGCATCGCAGCCCTGCAAAGCGACGCGAGCATTGCTACTGTTCTTAAAATTGACCGGTTTAAGCGAGCGCTTGTAGGCGTTCAATCGACAGGCGAATATGTACCCTGAGAGTGCTTTCTTCCCACTTTTTCTTTCTTTTAATCCCTTTCCCCCAGAGTAGGGTAGCAAACCGGACGCGCGTCTGGTTGACCTCCCTGCCTTTCATTCATTTCGTTCCTCCTCCTCCTCCTGGCTGCGCCCGTTCGTGTCCAGAGAGTCATGGGGCGTCCTAAGAAAGTGCGTACCCCCGAGGAGGAAGCCGCGCATCTCGAAGATAGATGTGTGAGTAGACGGGGAACGAGCGCCAACGGGCCCGTGCTTTTGCTGCGCCAAGCTTTAGGCCACTTAGTGCAAACTGCCCACATTTTCTTCCCTCAGCCTCCCTACACACTACTCTATGACTAATTATAATAACTCTGGTGAAATATTTCAGACTGGCTCCTACTAAGTAAGCGGACGTGGAGTGACCGGCATCTAAATAGTGAGGTGGTGCACTCCCTTTTGCAAGTCACGTTCTGGCAAACCGCAGGGCGCATCTTTTCACCAATTTCTTAGCGATTAGAGCTGTGCCCAATGGGAGCGCGCAATAGGAGAAGATAATATCAAGGGAGGACCTAATCGTCAACGATAAGTCGGCGCCTGCAGTCGTATGCAGCAAACAATTTGTCTCGTCTTATTACATTGCGGACGACTGCATAGAGGAAAGTGTCTCTGATGCTTTGCCTACCCGACTTACTTGGCACCTTCCGTGAGAAACAGGGGCGTAGCCAAGGGGGGGAGTTAGGGGGGTTCAAACCCCCCCCCCCCCGAAATTTTTCAGTTTTGCATGTGTATATATACACGCACACATACAAACACACGCACGAACATACATAAAGTATGGTTGAAGCCCCCACCCCCCCGAAAAAAATTTCTGGCTACGCCCCTGGTGAGTGTCACGAGGCTGTTAAATAACCAATATGCTCTCGTGTAGGTTCATGTGAATGTAAGCCGATGTCAAAACCGACATCGAGAAAGGGGACACGAGACCGTTTGCGCACAGAAAAAAAACAACTGAATATATTTTAATAAACTAGATAAAAAGAAAGAAATAGGAGAAAAAACAAACAAAGCATGCAAAGGAGAGGAGAAATTAACTAAACTAACCAAACAATCGCGACATGCTAAGTGTGCACAAGTTCAGCGTATGCGAGACGAAAAGCGACTGTCACCGTTCAGTAGCGGCACTCGTGGAGACGGCAAGGGTTGACGAGGCGAGACGCAGTCAATGTAGACCTAAAGTCCAGGCGTCGCTCGGTCGAAGGTGGCGTCGGGAGAACCAAGGTAGGCGCCCTTTCAGCGTTCCTCCAACGTTGGGACGTGGAACCGGGGACGGGATGAGCCTGGCCAGCGCCAGACGAAGACCAGCCTGGCCACCGCCAGACGATGAGAAGCCTGGCCAACGCCAGACGACGAGCAGCCTGGCCAATGCCAGACTATGGTTGATGCTCGGGTACACGGCCAGGTGGGAGCCCACAGCGGCCTTGCCTCAGGAACTCAGCCGCCACCCCCGCGCCCTGGTCGCCTGCTTGCCTCCGTCGCGTCCCGGCCACGTCTTCCCCGTTCTTCCATCGGGCTTCTTCCAAATCAGCGTGGGGGTCTCTCATTGGTTGGAAATTCACGCGCCTCGTCTGCCCATCGTCTTCTTCACCGAATACACCGCGAAAGCGCGCGTCCACAGAATCGGTCGTCGTCGTCGTCTTTCTTGCGCCGGTGCACTCGCGCACTTTTCAAATGACACACTAGTTGCACTCGCGCACTTCACCAAAACACGCACTTCACTTATCACAGTGAGAAAGCCCAGGAAAGAACCTGACACTCGTGTTGTTCTTCCTCATCGAAAACGAACGAGAGGAAAATTCGCTTGAATTTTTGTCTGCGAAATGCAACATGCCAGATTTCCTTAATGAACACATTCGAAGCGTCAACGCGAACACCACGAAAAACGCATGCTGCAGCCCAACGAGCTTGGCGGTACCTTTCTGTGATGATGAACTTCACTCCAAACATTTATACCACTGTTGCAAGAGCCAGTAGCTGCAGCAAGGACTGACAGTGAAAAAAACAATGCGCTGATTTCTACCATAAAAAGAAACATCATGCTTCGAGTGGCAAGGCTCGTGCCAAGCCACAGAATCGAGTAGTAAAAGTTCTGTTTTTGCGGCACCAAATGCTGCGATACGGAAAGGAGCGTCTGAGGTACGCTGAAGAGGTTATTCGAGATTGTGTCACACGGGGACAGGCGATATTTAAAATGCAGAGCGTCATGCGCCATGTTCTACCGGGAAATAACCATGAAGAAACCAACTGCTCACATAGAAAACACTAATCCACCCGGTCCTTGAAAGTGCGTGTATAGTTTGGAACCCATTTCATAAAAATCATATCAAAAGTATTGAGTCCGTACAGAAAACAGGTCTTCGTTTTATCTGCCGTCGTTACGATAGGAGCTTTTCACATTCTTCTGATCTCCCTAATCCGAGCTTAACCACTCTGGCAGCAAGTCAAAGTTTCTGCGCGCGTTGATTAACTCCCCACGCTGTACCCGCTTAAATAAATACTTTAAGCTTGCTCAACCTTCCTTTGCTCGTAGCGCGTGCAATCTTAACATTTCGCCACTTAAATCTAAAATTGATTTGTTCAAATATTGATATTTTCTATCAAAAATTCAACATTAGAATGCATTGCGTGCAATTTTTCGCTCATTTCTAATTATCAATTTTCTGTCTGCAATTGACACGTGATGTTGCCACCACTCCTACAGCCCATGATGGGCTATGAACGAATGAATGAATGAATGAACCAGTCGCATATCGCAGCATTTCAGGAGATAACAGCTGGTTTTTCGCCTTCAGTCTGGGATAACTTCCCTATGCCTCGTGGTCTATATAAGAAATGAGGTCGCCGCGAAAATGCGTGGGATAAAATAAAATTGCTTTCCACTGAATGTATTAATTACTTGAAGGAAGAAAAAAATGTTCCAACGAACTCGTTTAGTCAAGAAGCTCGGCACTGCGTTTTGGTTCGGAATTGGTGTCGGCGCGCGTTAAAGACGCGTTCAGCCTTAGTTCTTATTTTTACGTGTCATGGAGTTGGCTTTGCTGCGATATAAGACAGCCTTGACGAACAACCACTGAAAGGGTTTCAAGAAGCGCATTTTTATTCAGATGGGCTTCGCGCACGGGCAAGCGAGCATGGTCAGTGAACATTTGCCTGTCGCGTGTTGCTAATTGACGAGTATATACGACATGCGTAAGTGTACGAGTATTTTAAGAGGTGTGTGATATTAAAAGTCTGTGTTAAGGCGCTGTTGCGCGCCTTAACACCTATAGCTAGGGCTCCGTGTTTTCGGAGTTTATTGTTCTTGAAATTGGGAGGGTCTTTTTCGGAGTTTATTTCCTTGGAGGAAATTCGGCGTTTATCGCAGTTTATTTCTCGTAAATATCCAGTTCTGCGAAATTCAGTGTTTAATTTTATATTAGAAGTTGTTCCGATGTGATCTTATCATTTTATTTCCGAACAGCAGGTCGCGTGATCAAATCCTGGCGCGGCGGCCGTATTTTCGATGGAGGCGAAAATGCTTGAGGCCCGTGTGGTTAGGTTTAGGCGCACGTTAAAGAACCCCAGGTGGCCGAAATTTCGGGAGCCCTCCGCTACGGCGTCTCTCATAATCATATGGTGATTTCGGGACGTTAAACCCCAACAATTACTATTATTTTATTTCCAATGAAAATGCGTTGCATTGTGGCGACCACTGCGCACAGACCTACGCAGCCTCCGTCTCGTCACTGATTAGCGCGGCGTGACACAGCTACTTGCTTCAACACGCTTCCGATAAAAGACAGCGCCACGCAGTTTCGTCGGAGGCTTACGTCACCACTACTGGCTATATAACCCAAGCTACCAAGCTTGGTTGCATGTTTGTTTCTCTAACCTTCCGAAGCGCAGCATCGGCATGCTTGCCCTGCTGCTGCTGTTACGTTAATAAACATCGTTTTGTTTTATGTTGGGCTCCGTCCTTCACCGACTCCGCATCCCACATCTGGTGACCCGGAAATCGAACTAACCGCACCGCCATGGCCGACTTAGAAGACCTCACCGCTCTCCGCCATCAGGTACAACAACTCGAACAGGAACTACTGACCCAGCAACAGCAGCAAGCTCGCAACGCTTCCACAAACGAGGCCGTGCCCACCGGACCCGCAGCTGCTGAAGCCACCCCGCACGCTGCTTCCTGGCGTGTTGCTGTCAAGCTTCCGCCGTTTTGGGCGGACTCACCCGAGGTCTGGTTTGCCCAGGTCGAGGCCCAGTTCTCCCTGGCGCACATCAACCAAGACCGGACCCGCTACGACTACGTCGTCGCCCACTTGGACGCACGTTACGCCAACGAGGTCCGGGATATCCTCGCAAACCCGCCAACGGTTAACGCGTACGAACACCTGAAGACCGCACTTATCCATCGCTTGTCACCCTCAGAAGAACTAAAGATGCGACAACTGCAGTCCGCTGAGCTCGCTGAGCGCAACCCTTCGCAGCTCCTGCGCCACATGCGTGCGCTCGCGGGCAACATGCACGTACAGGATTCTTTCCTGCGATTGCTGTGGCTCCAACGACTCCCGCCGCACGCCCAGGCAATTCTGCAGGCACAGGTCAGGCTACCTCTCGACGAACTTGCGGAAATCGCTGATCGCGTCGTCGAGGCCTCGTTACCGCAGTTGTCGCCCACCACCCAGGCTGTCGCCGCACCGCTGAACACCACGGAGCTTGCGCGCCGTATCGACGACATCGATCGACGGCTCACCTCCATCCAACAACACCTGGGTGAACGTCTTTCGATGCGACAGCGCCACCATTCGCCAAGCCGCGACCGAAACACCACCTCATTGCCGCAACCTGACATCAACGGTCCGTGCTACCACCACCGACGCTTGGGCGACAAAGCCCGGCAATGTCGTCCACCTTGTTCCATGGGACATGCGGAAAACAACAACGGCAGCTCGTAGAGACGGCCGCAAGCTGCCAACCCGGAGGCCGTCGCATCTTCGTCACCGACCAGATCACGGAGCAGCGTTACCTGGTCGACAGCGGTTCCGACATTTGCTGCTACCCGCGATCTCACCTTCAAGGCCCTCACCCGCCGACATCTTTCGAGCTCAGCGCGGCAAACCGGTCCACAATCAAGACGTACGGCTCGCTGCGCCTGCACATCCAGCTCAAGAACTCACGCCGCGACCTTCACTGGAACTTTGTCATCGCCGACGTCGCCGAGCCAATCATCGGCTCAGACTTCCTGGCTCACTACAACCTCCTTCCGGACTGCCGCAACGACCGGCTCATCGACGCGACAACGGGACACTCCACACCAGGCCAGCGAACGACCGCCCAACAGCCAAGCATCAAGGTCCACAGCGTCGATGATCACTCGCCGTACCATGCCATCCTCGCCGAGTTTCCCGGCTTGACGCGCCCAAGCGGACTGCCACGCAAAGTGCAGCACACCACCGTGCACTACATCCGGACCTCTCCAGGCCCCCCGGTTTTTTGCCGTGCCCGTCGCCTTGCCCCAGACCGCATGCGCATAGCCAAGGCAGAGTTCGAAGCCATGCTCCGAGAAGACATCGCCCGTCGCTCCGACGGCCCATGGGCCTCGCCACTTCACCTTGTCCCGAAGAAGACCGCTGGCTGGCGACCATGTGGGGACTACCGCGCCCTCAACGCACGCACCATCCCGGACCGGTACCCCGTCCACCACATACAGGACTTCGCCCATCGCATTCATGGCTGCCACGTCTTCTCCGTGCTAGACTTGGTGAAGGCTTACACGCAGATACCCGTCAACCCGGACGACGTCACGAAAACTGCAATAATCACCCCGTTTGACTTGTTCGAGTTTCCCTTCATGAGTTTTGGCCTTAGGAACGCTGGGCAAACCTTTCAGCGCTTCATCGATGAAGTCGTCCGTGGCCTCGACTTCTACTTCGTCTATCTTGACGACATATTGATCTTTTCACGTGACGCCGAAGAACACCACGGGCACCTTCGTCTGTTGCTCCAACGCCTCGACGACCACAGCCTGCTCGTCAACGTCCAGAAGAGCACGCTCGGCGCTTCCACCGTCCATTTCCTCGGCCACGAAGTTTCGTCAGAGGGAACTCGACCCCTGCCTGATCGCATCTCTGACTTGCAAAAGTACCCTCAACCCACCACCGCTAAAGACCTTCGCCGTTTCCTCGGCATGCTGAACTTCTATAGACGCTTCTTACCGCACGCCGCCGACTACCAGGCGCCCCTTCATGATGTCCTGGCTGGTCTACGTGGAAACCAACCCGTCACGTGGACACCAACGTTAACGAAAACGTTCGAAGAATGCAAAGCCGCCCTCTGCACCGCCACGCTTCTCACCCATCCCGTGCCAGACGCTCCCTTGGGACTCTTCACGGACGCATCCGGTTTCGCCATCGGCGCCGCCCTCATGCAACGCGTGGACAACACCTGGCATCCCTTGGCGTTCTTCTCCAAGAAACTCGCAGCTCGGAAAACGGCCCCTTCCACCGCCAGTTCCGCTGACGAAACCACGACAACCGCCCCGACAACTTTGCCAGCCTACTACAGAGAACTTCTGGCGATATACGAAGCAGTGCAGCACTTTCGCCACATTCTCGAAGCGCAGCACTGCACCATCTATACCGACCACAAACCTCTAACGTACGCCTTCTCTCAGCGTCGCGATAAACTCCCGCCTGTTCAGCAGAACCAACTCTCGTTCATTGCACAGTTCACCACCGACATCCAACACATCAGCGGGAAAGACAACATGGTCGTCGACGCGCTTTCACGTGTGGCCACCATCAGCTCGGTGCAAATAACAGCAGACATCCTCGCCGAGACTGAGACCACGGACGCCGAGCTGCAGGAACTTCTCAAGGGCACGTCCTCACTTCAGCTAAAAGAAGTCCCCATTCCAGGGTCGGCAAGAACTATCTGCTGCGACATGTCGACAGGACGAAGCAGGCCCTACGTGCCCCTGTGCCATCGCCGTGGCCTTTTCAACCAGCTCCACAACCTCAGCCATCCCGGCATACGTGCCTCTACACGCCTCGTGGCTGACCGCTATGTCTGGCCCTCCATGCAGCGGGATTGTCGCACGTGGGCGCGCTCCTGCATTCACTGCCAACGTGCAAAAATCACCAGGCACGTCACGTCCCCACTCGGAACATTCGCTCAGCCCTCAGGTCGGTTCGAGCACGTCCACCTCGACATCATAGGACCATTTCCCCCGGCAGGACCCTACCGCTACTGCCTCACCGCCATCGACCGCTACACTCGATGGCCAGAGGCATGGCCTCTCGAGGGAATCACCGCGGAAGACGTCGCCTCGGCCTTCTTCTCCGGCTGGATTGCCCGCTTCGGCGCTCCCCGCCGCGTAACCACCGACCAAGGGCGACAGTTTGAGTCTCACCTTTTCAGGCTCCTGGGATTGACCATCGGGTTTGAACGCTTGAGGACCACGAGCTACCATCCCTGCGCCAACGGAATGATCGAGCGTTTTCACCGACAGTTCAAAGCCGCCATTATGTGCCACCCGGACTCAACCTGGCTCGAGGCCATCCCAGCTGTCATCCTCGGTCTTCGCGCCACCTTCAAGCCGGACATCCAGGCTACGCCAGCAGAGCTCGTCTACGGGGAACCACTCCGTCTGCCAGGTGAATTTCTCGCAGCTCTGCCATCCAGCACTACGACGTCAGACCCCACCGACTTCATCGCCCGGCTCCGACGCACCATCGCTGCCTTACGCCCGTCCCCTGCAGCCCACCATAGCAAGCCCACACCTTTTGTGTTCAAAGAGCTAGCATCGTGCACGCATGCTTTCCTCCGCGACGACACCGTCCGCCGGCCTTTCCAGCCACCCTACAGCAGACCCTATCTAGTCGTCCATCGCGACGACAAGAACTTCACCTTGCGCTTGAACGGGAACGACGTCCGCGTCTCGATTGACCGACTCAAGCCCGCATACATGGCGGCGAACGAACCTGGCAGCGCCACGCTTTCAACTGGCGTCCTTCCACAGCCACCGACGTCGCAGCCCGCTCCTTTCACGACACGCTCTGGACGTTTGGTACGCCTCCCGGATTTCTACAGACATTGAGGGCTCTGCACTCCGCGGGGGGGGGGGGGTGATGTGGCGACCACTGCGCACAGACCTACGCAGCCTCCGTCTCGTCACTGATTAGCCCGGCGTGACACAGCTACTTGCTTCAACACGCTTCCGATAAAAGACAGCGCCACGCAGTTTCGTCGGAGGCTTACGTCACCACTACTGGCTATATAACCCAAGCTACCAAGCTTGGTTGCATGTTTGTTTCTCCAACCTTCCGAAGCGCAGCATCGGCATGCTTGCCCTGCTGCTGCTATTACGTTAATAAACATCGTTTTGTTTTATGTTGGGCTCCGTCCTTCACCGACTCCGCATCCCACAGCATTATTGCTGATAATCCTGTTTCTCCATCTTTAATCCATCTTTAATGTTCTGTCACTTTCTGTCACTTGACATTTATTTGGGCAGCCCTGCTAATAAGGCTGTTGATGTGCACTGCTGTAAACTCGCCTAAATGTCCTTTTTTCTTGTGAGGGGGCAGCTTATTCAAGTCACTTGACGAGATGATTTTCCTAGGATGCGCTAGTAATCTTGCGAATATTTTTCCGCTATACTTTTATGTTATCTTCATCTTAATGTTTCTCACATGGATCATCGATGGTTTAAATGATCTAATCTCGTACATATGCTCCTGTGTGTGTTACTACCTGGTTTCTATATTTACTTGCACTGATTAGTAAAGAAAATAATTCGTTGGACGTTAGCGCTGTGTGCGCGTTGTACCTCTGCGTTCCTGTCCTTTCTGTGCGCTATTGGTGTTAAGATGGAATACCAACATACCCAAGCTCACAATATTTCATCTTGCGCGTTTCCGCGAAAACTCTCCAGTTCCGCAGGACGGCTCGATCGGCAAAAGTGCCCCAAGGCCTCTCGATGCGAGCTTGCCAAGGCAAAGTGCCTACACCTACACTTATACTACACTAGCCTACACTTATACTCCCTCCCTACGTTGTTTAAAGGCGTAAGCCTTAAGGGACTATGTTGGCAATCCCTTCTTCAAGACTACCGCGATTCATTGCGATGTTTGCTGCTGTCGCAAGGTATGGCAAGTACCCACCCAAAAGCCCATGTGACCTTCTCCGAACAAGCGATGCTCACACAAGGGCGTCATCATGATGTCACAGATTTCCAAAATATGTGCCGTCATCATGACGTCGCACGATGACATCACTACATGCCGTCATATGCGGGGGTTAATAGTGGACATCGTTGAACGCTCAATAGTGGGCCGAGCCCGGAGGTAGTGCATCACCCCGTGAGGTGCAGAAAGCTTCAGGGGAGGGGAGGATAATTGGAATTGACTGAGAACGCCAAAAGTATTTATTGCGTGTCTCTCACACTATGGCTCATTACGTCTACGTCTTGCAGGAAGTGGGGTACCCCCATTGTATAACTTAATGCATTACCATCTGTGCAGCAGATTTTTGCCTTGAAATTTGACGAAGCGTGTAACATCCTGCCAATATTTTTTCCGCACGAGTAATGAATATGGTGACTTAGAATATCGAGCACTAACTATATGGCTAGCTCGTCATTTTTTCTGCACGCATAGTTAAAAGAAAAGTTGATCCTCCTTGAAGCACGACATACCGCAAAAGGGCCATAACGTAAGTTCTGCAATCTAGGCAAGCGTTTCGGTAACATGTCAAAGTAGCCCAAGAAACATCATCTATAAAGGGCTCCACAAACAAGCCGTAATGACCAGGACCGAGACCAATCGCGTAAGCGGTTGCCTCGGTAATGGTAGGCGCAGCGAGGTGATCCGCGGGTTTGCCTTGTGACCCAGGGCCCAGGTCTTGAGGTTACGTCTGCTGCGCCGCTGGGATACGCGGTGACCCTGGTTTGGGCGCCGAGCGCCGAGCGGTGCACGTGGTAAGGAGGACCTCGGTCTTGTCAGCGGCCGATGGCAGGGCCCCCTGACGCTGAAAATGTTGTGAGCAATCGGTCGATTTCGGCAGATTTCTAATTAAGGATTCCGGTTTCAACGATGGTTGGCCCGGTAATTCTCAACGTCTCGGAGAGGGTTTCACGCTACCGCATTCGCACCTTTCGGTGGGAGCCGCGTTCCCATTCAGTGGTGTCTCGCAGTGCGACGACGTCCACGGCGGCCGCAGAGGCGTCTGCTTCGGCAGACGCTTGGTGAACGGCGTTACCACGGACCCGAGCCAAAGAAGGGGTTCCGAAACTCTCCCACGCATCGCCGTGGGTGGCAGTCACCTTTTGCTGTCTCTGTCTCCCCTCAAATCTTGGTCTTTTTTACAGGGTATAGAACAACCCGCTTCGGTATTCGCGTTGATGAGTAGAAAGGGAGGTATACACGTTTCGCTGAATGATGGTAGTCACAAGGAAACACCACCTGCCAATGATACTATCCCGGGCGTAAGTACGGATAGAAATTCCTAGAAGAAAGGCTTAATTCTCGCAGTTTTTCCTTTTGCATGTAGTACCACATCCGATGGATTCAAGAGCCCCCTTTGGAACGATTATACCTGTTGGCGGAAATGTATTAAACTTGTGAATAACGTATGACTATATTTTCTGTAGTTCGGGGACAGGAAGCCTGACTGAAGAAGTACGAGATCGTCCAAGTTGTGACATGGGACACTTAAATACTGTGCCACTGTTTCGGTAATTTCTTCGCCGCGTTCGCGCGATGTCCGCTTAATCTAATATTGACAGGCTGTCCTGTTTCGCCAACGTATGTACATGCGCAATGTACGTTGAATGTTCATGCGCTAAAGAAAGAAGTTGCAGCTTTGAAGAAGACAAGTTCTCTTGTCGAAACGTCATCTTCAGCGACACCCCGTCTTCATATTTTTTTTCATTGGCCTCGCTATGTAAGGTGGTAGTAGTAGTAATGTAAGGCTAATGCCTGCGACCTTACAGGTTAAGAGCTGCAACGTCCCCTAGTTGGGCTCCATGGCGAGTGGCCGCCACTGCTGCCGAAATAAAGACCCCTGTTATGGGAACTTCTCCGTATCGCCACTCTCACAAAAGGTGGCGCACCGACGAACTTCTCAGAACTCCGAACCGACCTCGAGAAACCTTCCCATTGCCCACAGTGAAAACCCAAGAACCAGCTAGATCAATCTCTCCATTCATAGTAGCCAAATCTTTGACCAATGCGAGATGACACGTATGCTAAATAATGAGGATCTCTTCGCTATGTAGTTGGTCGAGGCAGTATAGCTTATGAAACAGGCACAAGGTCCACTCAGAACACTTAGGGCACAGGTAGATCGTTTCAGTTAAACGTATGTTTTGGTGCACATACTGTTGCGACCGGTATACTTAGATCCGTCCCTCCTCTGAAACCAGATTGTTGCTACGATATGGCAGCGTCGTACTCGGACTCCGTTTGATAGCGTACTCGAGTCTCCGGGTTGAGGAACTGATACTAGTAAGTTGGGAAAACGATAACAAACATATTTACTGGCCTTTTTGTACGACAGTTACATAGTTACAAGGTAAGAGTTCCGCGACGAGCGAACTGGATGAGCCTGTTACCGAGGGCTCAGAGCCCCATTTCTCACTTAGCACCGTCGTTTTAACCCCTCAGGCTGGCTCCTCCTTCTTGATGACCACCAATCACACACATGACACCGCCCACCATGGCACAGCCCATTTCACTCTCGCTGAGGGGTCGTTGCACTCTCGGGCATGTTCATCTGCCTCTTCCCAGAAGGAAAGAAAAAGGTCTGCGGCGACTGCTCTCAAAGCATACAAGTCAGGTCGTCCCGGCAGCACACCAAAATAAGTCCAGGTGACCCATTGTGGAAACGTCACCAACTTGGACATCCCTCTGTTAGGTCGAGATTCTTCCCATAGTCGGTCGCTTCCCGTCGCGGCGATTCCGTTTCTACGATGGATGCAGGTGTTCTAGCAGTGTGAGAACGCATCGCCTGTCCATTCTCATGGTCAGCGCGCCGCCACCGACCGTCTATCATAACAGCCTTCTCCCTCGCCAGTGGAGAAACGGAGGGTAGCAGTCACCGCTGCTGCTCGAAGGGTTGACGGAATTCGCCAACGCTGAATGCCCAAAGCTCGTCTTTGCTTGAAGCATTGTCTGGTCAGTTGCAGCCCAAATTCTTCGGCCTCTCTGAAACTCAACCACATGAAGAGCAAGCACTCGGCCGCCTCCGCGTAAACCAGGCCAAAAGAGGGTTGGCAAACAAACTTTCCTTACTAGCTTTATACGAAAAGCTCACACCCAAAACTCTTGTGCTCAATGCACTCACCCCCACGCTACCCTTACCCACATTCTCATGGAATGCCCGGCGGACCCTCCCCCGCGGGGCCCGGAGCCACTGACCACATGGGAAGAATGGGAGACCCTGCTGCGCTCGACGGACCCGGCCAAGCAGAAGATCGTCACTGACCGGGCCGCCCACGTCATGGAACTGCATGAACTCATGAACGCATAGCGCAGTGGGGTCGTGCGGGGACCCTGGGACGTACGTGCCCAAATCCCTTGGTCAAATAAAGTTTTACCTCCTCCTCTCAGGACTCACTTATGCTGAGAAACCAAACATGCCACATTACTCAATTACACAAATAGTTGCACGAAAAAAAAAACAACTCAAATATCAATTTTGAGACATAGGGAAGAGCAACCCAGAATCGCTTAGAAAGAGCGGCTAAGCGCGTCAGCGTTTCCATTCAATTTGCCCTTCTTATACTTAATGTCGAAATGATATTGCTGAAGAGTCAAACTCCACCTCAGAAGGCGACTGTTCTTAATGTCGCGGTTTTCAGCCCGGCAAGGGGATAACGGTCCGTATCTACGCTGAATTTGACGCCTCCGAGATAACACTGCAACTTATGAATGGTGCACACAATGCAAGCGCACTCCTTTTCCGAAGCGCAGTATGCCATCTCGCGAGAGCTCAATTTTCGGTTCAAGCAGAGCACGGGATGTTCATTACCTTCGCCATCTTTCTGACATTTAACGGCACCTAGGCCTCGATTACTCACATACCTCTGGACCGCGAACTCTCGGTCGTAATCGGGAGCTCGAAAAACCGGACGGTTAATCAGTATCGCCTTCAGGTCTAAGAAGGCAGCTTCCTTCTTTCATCCTAGACTACTTTCGCCTGTTCTGTCTCGCGAAGAACATCGGTCAAGGGGTGGCCAACGATGAATAAGCTCGGATGCAATGAGTGCATTCCAGCGAGCACCAAAACGCCCTTTCGCCCTTCTTTGTTTTGGGCCGTGGATAGACTGCTACTGCTGAGCTCTTAAGCTCACCAGGTTTCCTGAAACCTTGGCCTATGCTGTGACCTAAATAGTCTACCGTTGCTCTCGCAAGACAACACTCCCATCCTTCATGGTCAGAACTCTAACATTAGGTTCGACGGCGTCTCATACCTGTCTGAACGATCGCTGACACCGTAACCTTCGGAAAAGCTTAATGATCCGCTCACGTGATCACTCGATCAATAATTCTTCAAAGAATTGAACATAAGGGGATAAACACTGTTTTCTAACAGGTTCGTTCGGTTAAATTAACCTGCGCATGCCAACGCCTCTGATAGAACTACTGTGCTCTCCTGAGCGCTTCAATGATCTCATTCCTTTAGCATCGCAAAACACAAGGTACTATTAACCAATCACCTAATCCCGCTAAGTTCTTCTAAAAGCTGATCCTTGCGTTACGTTACAGCACACATTACACAACAAAAAAATATCCCCACATGCAATACACTTCAAAAAGCCCCTCAAACGTTTACCTTGGTTTTATGCTAAAGCCTTGCACCAAATGCCTGTCAATTCTGATAGCGCGTAACGAAAACTGCACCGCTCAGTGCCAAACTCATTTCGCAAGCTGATTTGATCTTATGCTGATATCTCTCCTCAAATGCCTATTCACCCCACATCGACATGAAAATGAACGCATACGATATCGCATTAAACCTTTCGAAACCAGAAAAATTGATGTTTTTGCGCTAAAAACACCTTCTTCAGAAGTTCATCCTAATGATTAAAGAAAAAGAACTTCGATACTCTTTTCAGCCCTTTACTACTGCGCGGTTTTTCTTCATAAAAACTTACACCGCATCTCGTAACCCGCAATATTATCCTGGCTGAATTCTGCATTCCGAACAAAACAATGAGTAATCCTAGTTTGCACCCACGTGCAAACTTCCTCGAACTGACCGTTTCCCTTTTTCTCAATTAGATTCGCTTGAATCGTACCCGATGGGGTCGCGGTCCTGCCGGCTTTCTAGCTCGCCAGAGGCTACAACATGCACGAGCTGTCAGCTGCATTCTACAGTCACGCTTCATTCGGCACTTCGGCCGGCTCCCGTCGGGAAGGGGGAGGAAACCGTGTCCATTCTCCCTTTGTGCTCGCCTCCGCGTGGTGCTTTGTTGCCCGCCGTACACTGGCTTTTCGACTTTGACGACTCGGACCCAGCTGCTTTCCCGAAGCTGTCAATCTCCACCTCCCCTTCCGTCGCGGGAGCGCACCTTGCTTTCTCCCTCAGCGCCCCTCGCGATGCTTGCGGCTGAATGAACGCCTCAATTTACGTTTCCCCAAACTGTCCTGTGGCCTACTTTCCTTTCGTCTTTTTCGCGCCGGGTTGGGACCTTTCTTACGCTTACGCTGTGCCGAATGCTTCCGCCGCTTTGATGTCGGCGAACATCCTTTCTCTCGATGCCTCGATCATCGCTTCGGGTCGCGACATGCGGAGTTGTGCAGCTCATTGGTGCTTGTGCTACACCTTCTTTCTTGCGCAAGCGTTTCGATTTCTCCGCCACGTCGGACTGTCGGGCCAAATTATCTGTGTCGACACTCACAAACTCTGAAACTGGGCCCTCTCCGATGGTATCGCTGCACCCCTGGAGCGTCGCGTCTTTGCTATGGTCGGCCGCCCCGCTAACCGGGTCTACGTTTGACGGTTCCGAAACGTCCGCCGAACGCTTTCACCTCTTTCTTTTTTTGCGCTTTCGGCAAACATCCTTTCCCACGACGCCTCCATCCCCGCTTCGGGTCGCGACATGCGGAGCCGTGCAGCTCGTTGGTGTTTCTGCTACGCTTTCTATCTCGCCACACCTTCTATCTCACTCACACCTCTTGAACTCTCCGCCACGTCAGACTGTCGGGCCAAATAATCTGCGTCAACGCTGATAAAATCTAATGCTGGGCCCTCACCGACGGTATCGCCTAACCCTTGAAGCGTCTTGTCCTTGCTATGGTCAGCCACCACGCTAATAGTGTGTACGTTTGACGATTCCGAAACGTCCTTTCGAGGCACGAGGAAGGTTTACAGCTCCTCCTTGAGCCCATCAGGGCGGCTGGCACAAATCTCGTCCATGCAAGGAACGTCTTTCAGAATAGTCTCTAACTCTAGACCAGCCCAGGCCTCGTTCTCGATATGCTTTACCTTCAGGCACTCTTGAAACCTCGGGCGTTTCTCTGGCGCGATCTCGCCAACGGCGACCTGTCGCTCATTGTTCTCAGGAGAAGGATCCCTTAGCATGCTTATCTTGCTTTCCTCTCTCCTACCAGATATTCCGAAAACTCCGGAATAAAGATGCCTTAATTACATCGTAGTTGTCCGCGTCCTTCTCACTGAGTCGCGCAACAACCTCAACTGCCACACTGGTCAGAACTGACAATAACCCCTGAGACCAAGTGTCTCGCTCAAAAGACAGTTCCTCACACATTTGTTCAAATTTTGCAAGATACAGGCCGATATCCCCTGATACCACACATGGCTGCATATACCTTGACATCTTGAACTCTGCCTCCCTGTTTGGAAAAGGTACCGCTCTTGAGGACTTCTGCCCGACCTCAACTCAAGTTCTAGTTTGCGGAGCTCAATCTCGCGCTTCCTTAAATCTGCGCGGCGTTCCTCTATTTCACGCTCACGCCTCTTCTCTTCCTGCTGTCTGAGCTGCTCTTCCTTTTTTTTGGTTGATGAGTTCCCATTCTTCCCAGAGCTCCTCATCATCGGTCCCCAAATCAATGATATCCTGTATGATTAGGGATTTTCGTGCCAAACCCTTTGTATCGATCCCCAATTCCTCACATAACAGCAACAAGACCACATCGGATGTGTAATAAATTTTAGAGGATATAAGGCTATAAAATTCTGCTTGATTTGTGTACACAGCAATGCCCTGTTTATGGTCTTTCCACGACTGTGAAATCATTGCTCATGAACCTTTGATGCTCGCCACTGCAGATATTACCTCGCAAAATTACGTGCGCTGCACACTGTGCTTTCGCGAATATTTTCACGCCTGTTTTATACCTATGTATCAATGATGTGTGACACAATTAATCTCTGAGTGAGCAATTCAGCCAAACATTTTCACATGACCATAATACTCTCAGTGGTGTTGACGCCCTCTAGAAATTAACATGGCAGAGCCAGTTCGCTCGAATATATGTTAGGGTAACAATAACATTAATTTGAGACATTCAGAAAGTATTCGTCACTGTAAGGCATATACAGGTGCTGGCTATTATATTGCAGCAGAGCCTATGTAGCCGATCACTGCAGTGGATATCACTTTTCAAGTGACACAAAGATGACTATGGAAAAAATTAGGTGACGAAATAACTACAGCATCGTCACTTGGGGTGCATCACGGGGCAGTAATGCACCCCAAAGGGCACTGATGCATCCCAAGGGGCACCTCACGGGGCAGTGATGCTTTGATTGGCCTTACTGCTAATCAAAGCACAATATCAACCTTGTGACCTGCAATGTTCAGTACACGTAAGCGACATCTGCATAATACGCCTTTGGATTCCATATCTATCACATTCAACCGGCGCTGCAACACGGTCTTGATGCTACGTACAATTTATTATAATGAATGGGCACGGGTCTCTCAAGCGCAAGGACTTTCATCTAACGACAGCTGAAGGGTGTCAAACTTACCTTTGAAAGGCTGACCGTGATGTTCGCAAAAAAGCTAATTTCTTGGCAGTACTCCCGACCGAGACACTTCATGGAGATCACGTATTTGTTCAAACGAAAAGAGAAGTGGATACATTTATAAAAGAATTCAGCGCCTAGCTGGCACAAGGTATCAGGACTATGGTACGCCATAGTCTCTTCCCTTTGGAGTTTCATAATGTAAACGAAAGAACGATGGTTATTCGGCACCTATTCTACATGACTTGTCGCAAACATTAAAGGAGCGACCTAATTGCTCCCTGGCAAGAGGGCTTAGGGTGTGTATTCGGGTTCCCTAGGTAGCTCCTAGCCCTCTAGATGTCGGCTTAGCTCGCCATTGTGTGTCTTCAACATTACGACGGAAGGAACACGTCGACATGATTATCGCATTCCAGTGGAACATCAAGAAGCATTAAGATGTGCCTATGGCTCATTACCACGAACATAAATTAAAGACACGGGCATTGCTTGCATTTCTCCGCCATGTAACTGCGGTCGCCGTACTCTGGAATCGAACCCGCTGCTTGTGTTTCCTCTGCGCCATACTTTAGCCTCCAAGGTACCGCGGTCGGTAACCACCACATGGCTGCAAATCAAGAGAAAGCTATTTGCACAAAATGAAGTAAAAAAAAAGCCAGCAGATCCCACGCATTGTGGGAATCGATGTAATGCGAAGCAGCCAGCAAAGAGCTGCATACATTGTCTTGTATGTCATTGAGGAAAATGCTTGTCATGGTTTTCATGTTCACTCCTATTATTTATGTTCGTCACACAGTAACGTCGCGCAATACCAACTTCGGGGTAGATCAAGCTAGCGAAATGGCCAGCATCATGAGCGTGGCACGTAAGTCATGCTGTACATGACATGCGTGTCATGAATTTTATGTTAACTCGTGTTTTTATGTTCGTCACACAGTCACGTCGGAAGATAGCAATTTTGGTGTATATAAAGCTAGCGAAACGGCCGCCAGCGCCCCATGAGCGTGGCACGTAAGTCATGCTGCACATGACTTGCGTGTCATGATTTTCGTGTTAACTCGGGTTTTTATGTTCGTCACACAGGCTCGTCGCGCAATACCAATTCCGGGGTAGATCAAGCTAGCGAAACGGCCGCCAGCGCCCCATGAGCGTGGCACGTAAGTCATGCTGTACATGACTTGCGTGTCATGATTTTCATGTTAACTCGGGTTTTTATGTTCATCACACAGGCGCGTCCCGCAATACCAATTTCAGGATAGATCAAGGTAGCGAAACGGCCGCCAGCGCCCCATGAGCGTGGCATGTAAGTCATGCTGTACATGACATGCATGTCATGATTTTCTTGTTAACTCGGGTTTTTATGTTCGCTGCACAGTCACGTCGCAAGATACCAATTTTGGTGTATATAAAGCTAGCGAAACGGCCGCCAGCGCACCACGAGCGTGGCACGTAAGTCACGCTGTACATGACATGCGCGTCATGATTTTCATGTTAACTCGTGTGTTATGTTCATCACACAGTAACGTCACGCAATACTAATTTCGGGGTAGATCAAGCTAGCGAAACGGCCGCCAGCGCACCATGAGCGTGGCACGTAAGTCATGCTGTACATGACATGCGTGTCATGATTTTCATGTTAACTCGTGTCATTTATGTTCGTCACGCAGTCACGTCACAAGTTACCAATTTTGGTGTATATCAGGCTAGCGAAACGTTTGCCAGCGCACTATGAGCGTGGCATGTAAATCATGCTGTACATGACATGCGTGTCATGATTTTCATGTTATGACTTGAGATTTATGTTCGTCATACAGTCATGTTACGCCATACCAATTTTGGTGTACATTCGATAAACCAAGCGACCAGGAGAGCATAAAGTCGTAGGCGGCTAGATAGATAGATAGATAGATAGATAGATACGCTCACAGTCGCAGAAGTTCGCAAAGAAATGCTTCGCATTTAACATTGGCCGCGTATCTGCGTGCTTCGCTGCAAATGTCGTCTAAAGACGATAGAAGAGGCGCTGCGTGAGATATGAACGCCCTCTGGCAATGCGTCGGGAAACGTGAATGCTGTGTTGCGGGCTGGTAGTCCCGGCGCAGCAGCAGGCAAGACCGGCGGTGACCAACGCGACCGGCGGGGACGCCAGCCAGCCCGAACACGCGGTTTGGCGCGTAGCGCCGAAGCAGACGAAACGTCCGCACTCAACGAGTACTCTCCACACACTCTTTTATATTCACGTTGCCTGGGTAAAGCAGGAATGCCAGAGCGGCGCCCCATGGCACTCGTACAGTGCAATACTGAACTGAAACCGAAACACAACTATGAGCTCGCGCAGAGGGCACGGAGGAAGCCAAGTTTCGGCGCAGTCGCATTTTCAGCGGAGCTTAAGAAACTAGGGTCTCTAAAATTACGTATCTATGTATTTTCTATTGAAGGAACACACCACCTAATACTTACCTAGTGATGTGGCGCCTCAGATATGCGTAATGTTTGCTTTTTGATCAACCATGTACACAAGTATGAACCTAGTGAGCCGTTCACGATGGCTGGCCCTTGTGCAAGTGGTTCAACTTTGGCCGAGTGGCTGAATCGAGGGACGTGCCGACAAACAGGAAGACAGACAGAAGGACAGACAGAAAGACAGACCAAAATTTCTGCGTTTAAGTTCCCCAAGAAAGACTATCGTCTTTAAAATGATGGCTGATCCCTCCGTCATAGGAATCGGTATCCGCGATGCGCAGCGCCTATAGGGGCCACTGAAAGCCGCGTAGCGGCGGCTGTTGGAACCGCTGACGGGTCCCGTAGCAGACGCCTCATTTCACTGCAAGCATGACGGAAGTGCGCGCGTGCGATTTGCCGCTTGCGCGCGTCCCAGAGAATTACTTTTGCGGCGATAGTGTGCGCAAAGGAGCCGCACTTTATAATAGTGGACATGCGTCCGATGTCACAGCTGTGTGGGACGAGAATGTCACCATACGCGTCAAGTGTTTGCCACAGACAAGCGTCAACAAGCTTCCCTACGAAGTGGAGCTCATCGTAAGTACACCGCTTACTTCATAACGTCCCGATCACTAATGCCTGCATGCGCTGACGCATGAACCAACGTTTTTTCTCGACACAGTAGCTTCGTTTACGTGCCATGTTTTTATATAGTAGATTTTGAGGGAGCGCTGTCGCAGTGGCGCATGGATTTCACGGGTGCGGCAACGCGAAGGGTCAGCGTTGGTAAAACTTTGAAACCAGCACAATAAACTCGTGGAAAAATATCTCGGCAGCTTGCGCTAGTGGCGCGGGACTGGGTCACAGCGGAGGTGGTGGTCACCTAGCTTGTTATAGCAGATTGGCTACGTATTTGCTGGGTGTGGTCAGATAAGAACGTCGGTGCATGTCCGTCGACCCCCTGTAATTTCGCTGACAAAAATATATTTTGATGTCTTGACGAATACGTTTAGCTCTTCGACAGCAATTTGTTCGGGAAAACAATTTTCGTCAGAATGAGATGCATCCGAAGACTCTACGGCGACCGGTTTGAAGCGGTTGAAACAGTTCTGGCACAAAATGTCGGTTTCTCTGATGGATGAGGCTTCTTCTGGCATGCGCGCGCTGACTCCGCCACCACCGCGCCAGACACACTGGCGCCGGCGCGCGCGCAGACTCCGCCACCGCCGATTCTGGTCTGCCCGTTCGGGAGGAGTGGCGTCGAAGCCGCGCCAGACACACTGGCGCCGGCGCGCCCGCAGCTATTCGCCTTCGCTGTGCAGTCGCCGTCTAAAACTACGTTGGGGCCGCTTGATAGCGCCTCTGACTGTCGTTCGCAGGTGGGTAACGCCATGGAGAAGGAGAGCGCTAATGCTGCTCAACGGCGCAGAAGAGCCCAGAAGCTTATCCCTCTTAGGCAAATAGGAAAGCCCCCCTCTCCCCCGTGCGCAGGCCTATGGCCCCACTCATAACACAGCTTGTGTAAAGCGAATGAGCATTAGTGGGATACATCAAGGGTGTTTCCTATTAGCATGAAGTCATGTTCCGAGGCATTCAAAAGGAGGTTGAATCGTTTGAATGTCCTGTCGAAAGCCTTCAGTGCTTACAGGTGCCACGTTTTACAGCCAATATGCATGCGGTTGAGGCGAGCGCACAGCGAACATTCTGCACCGGTGATCGCATTCCAGTGCCATCATTAGGTACAATGCAGCCGATTTCGTGCAGCACATGTGTGAGTTCACGGCGCTTTTGTAAAGGAACCGTCACCTGCCCCACATTCTCTGGGATTGCGCTTCGCGCCATTCGTTTTCCAAGAGAGCCTAGACATCGCGTCTTATCAGTAATAACAACCTCATGTGCATTAAAGCGTCTACAATGCAGGCGAGGCGACCAAGTGTAAACGTAGTAGCGTTCGGTGAAGACGTGGCGACATAAATGGAGAAATAAAAAGCCGGCAGATCCCACGCATTGTGGGAATCGATGTAATGCGAAGCAGCCAGCAAAGAGCTGCATACATTGTCTTGTATGTCATTGAGGAAAATACGTGTCATGGTTTTCATGTTCACTCCTATTATTTATGTTCGTCACACAGTAACGTCACGAAATACCAACTTCGGGGTAGATCAAGCTAGCGAAACGGCCGCCAGCGCATCATGAGCGTGGCACTTAAGTCATGCTGTACATGACATGCGTGTCATGAATTTTATGTTAACTCGTGTTTTTATGTTCGCCACAAAGCCACGTCGGAAGATAGCAATTTTGGTGTATATAAAGCTAGCGAAACGGCCGCCAGCGCCCCATGAGCGTGGCACGTAAGTCATGCTGTACATGACTTGCGTGTCATGATTTTCGTGTTAACTCGGGTTTTTATGTTCGTCACACAGGCGCGTCGCGCAATACCAATTTCAGGATAGATCAAGCTAGCGAAACGGCCGCCAGCGCCCCATGAGCGTGGCATGTAAGTCATGCTGTACATGACATGCGTGTCATGATTTTCTTGTTAACTCGGGTTTTTATGTTCGCTACACAGTCACGTCGCAAGATACCAATTTTGGTGTATATAAAGCTAGCGAAACGGCCGCCAGCGCCCCATGAGCGTGGCACGTAAGTCATGCTGTACATGACATGCGTGTCATGATTTTCATGCTAACTAGTGTTATTTAGGTTCGTCACACAGTCACGTCGGAAGACACCAATTTTGGTGTATATCAAGCTAGCAAAACGGCCGCCAGCGCCGCATGTGCGTGGCACGTAAGTCATGCTGTACATGACTTGCGTGCCATGATTTTCATGTTAACTCGGGTTTTTATGTTCGTCACACAGGCGCGTCGCGCAATACCAATTTCAGGATAGATCAAGGTAGCGAAACGGCCGCCAGCGCCACATGAGCGTGGCATGTATGTCATGCTGTACATGACATGCGTGTCATGATTTTCTTGTTAACTCGGGTTTTTATGTTCGCTACACAGTCACGTCGCAAGATACCAATTTTGGTGTATATAAAGCTAGCGAAACGGCCGCCAGCGCACCATGAGCGTGGCACGTAAGTCACGCTGTACATGACATGCGCGTCATGATTTTCATGTTAACTCGTGTGTTATTTATGTTCGTCACACAGTCACGTCACGCAATACTAATTTCGGGTTAGATCAAGCTAGCGAACGGCCGCCAGCGCACCTTGAGCGTGGCACGCAAGTCATGCTGTACATGACATGCGTGTCATGATTTTCATGTTAACTCGTGTCATTTATGTTCGTCACGCAGTCACGTCACAAGATACCAATTTTGGTGTATATCAAGCTAGCGAAACGTTTGCCAGCGCACTATGAGCGTGGCATGTAAATCATGCTGTACATGACATGCGTGTCATGATTTTCATGTTAACTCGTGTGTTATTTATGTTCGTCACAGTCACGTCACGCAATACTAATTTCGGGGTAGATCAAGCTAGCGAAACGGCCGCCAGCGCACCATGAGCGTGGTTCGTAAGTCATGCTGTACATGACATGCGTGTCATGATTTTCATGTTAACTCGTGTCATTTATGTTCGTCACGCAGTCACGTCACATGATACCAATTTTGGTGTATATCAAGCTAGCGAAACGTTTGCCAGTGCACTATGAGCGTGGCATGTAAATCATGCTGTACATGACATGCGTGTCATGATTTTCATGTTATGACTTGAGATTTACGTTCGTCATACAGTCATGTTACGCCATACCAATTTTGATGTACATTCGATAAACCAAGCGACCAGGAGAGCACAAAGTCGTAGGCGGCTGATAGATAGATAGATAGATAGATAGATAGATAGATAGATAGATAGATAGATAGATAGATAGATAGATAGATAGATACGCTCAAAGTCACAGAAGTTCGCTAAGAAATGCTTCGCATTTAAAACCGACCGCTCGCGCTGCTCAACCGTTCGCTTACCACCCCGTACATATAGGCACTGGATTTTGACCTCCAAGGTAGTGCGTGTGCGATTTCTCCTGTGCGTGATTAAACAATGAAAATTCACAACGTACATGTAAAATTAAAGTGAGCTGCAAGTCGTCATAACTCTCATCGAACCTTTAGTATAAACGCGCCCGATCTCACGTCGGTGATGATGTACTGGGCAGAATTCACGGAAGATTCACGGTTTACCGATGAACCTCCGCAGCTTCGCCCACTCATCATAATTCACTCCGTGGATGTGCTGTGATTTCTTTTTAGAGGCGAAGCTCCTTATCCGCCTCGTGCGCTGCGGCTTTCAGTGGTACTTGTGGCGCCACCAACGGTGGACGGTGGCGATAGGTGGATATGCGAGGCTCAGAGAAGCCGTGGGTAAAGCGCCTGTTACTCTCCGTTTTTCTATTCATGTTTCATTCTGGTTTGATATTTGTACTGCCGACGCTGCTCCACTAGACAACCATGCCGTCTGTTACGTCGATTGTTCTATATTATTTGTTTTAAAATAACAGGCCCGTTTTTTTATGCGTGCGCGCGATGCACTGCGTACGTTTCTTACGTGCATGTGTCCAAGTTGTTTGCGTGATCTGTTAACACAGATGAAATAAAAATTGTTGCAGTACAAAACAGCATTCTTGTTTTATTGAACACCCCAAACAGTACAACAACAATGACTATTACGGCTGTATGCCTGCTTAAGAAACGCACAAAAGACACGCGATTTTATCTTCGCCCAACACTCGTAGCACTCAACTAGGCCAAGAAAACCAAAATCTAACTTGCTGAACGTTTTAACAGCCGTCACACAGCTGCATAATAATGCGTGAAAGTACTGTAGCAAATGACCAACAAACATTCACACAGCGTTTTTTAAATGCGAAGCATTTCTTAGCGAACTTCTGCGACTTTGAGCGTATCTATCTATCTATCTATCTATCTATCTATCTATCTATCTATCTATCTATCTATCTATCTATCTATCTATCTATCTATCTATCTATCTATCTAGCCGCCTACGACTTTGTGCTCTCCTGGTCGCTTGGTTTATCGAATGTACACCAAAATTGGTATGGCGTAACATGACTGTATGACGAATGTAAGTCTCAAGTCATAACATGAAAATCATGACACGCATGTCATGTACAGCATGATTTACATGCCACGCTCATAGTGCGCTGGCAAACGTTTCGCTAGCTTGATATACACCAAAATTGGTATCTTGTGACGTGACTGCGTGACGAACATAAATGACACGAGTTAACATGAAAATCATGACACGCATGTCATGTACAGCATGACTTACGTGCCACGCTCATGGTGCGCTGGCGGCCGTTTCGCTAGCTTGATCTACCCCGAAATTAGTATTGCGTGACGTGACTGTGACGAACATAAATAACACACGAGTTAACATGAAAACAATGACACGCATGTCATGTACAGCATGATTTACATGCCACGCTCATAGTGCGCTGGCAAACGTTTCGCTAGCTTGATATACACCAAAATTGGTATCTTGTGACGTGACTGCGTGACGAACATAAATGACACGAGTTAACATGAAAATCATGACAAACATGTCATGTACAGCATGAGTTACGTGCCACGCTCATGGTGCGCTGGCGGCCGTGTTGCTAGCTTGATCTAACCCGAAATTAGTATTGCGTGAGGTGACTGTGTGACGAACATAAATAACAAACGAGTTAACATGAAAATCATGACGCGCATGTCCTGTACAGCGTGACTTACGTGCCACGCTCATGGTGCGCTGGCGGCCGTTTCGCTAGCTTTATACACACCAAAATTGGTATCTTGCGGCGTGACTGTGTAGCGAACATAAAAACCCGAGTTAACAAGAAAATCATGACACGCATGTCATGTACAGCATGACTTACATGCCACGCTCATGGGGCGCTGGCGGCCGTTTCGCTACCTTGATCTATCCTGAAATTGGTATTGCGCGACGCGCCTGTGTGACGAACATAAAAACCCGAGTTAACATGAAAATCATGGCACGCAAGTCATGTACAGCCTGACTTACGTGCCACGCTCATGGGGCGCTGGCGGCCGTTTCGCTAGCTTTATACACACCAAAATTGGTATCTTGCGACGTGACAGTGTAGCGAACATAAAAACACGAGTTAACAAGAAAATCATGACACGCATGTCATGTACAGCATGACTTACATGCCACGCTCATGGGGCGCTGGCGGCCGTTTCGCTACCTTGATCTATCCTGAAATTGGTATTGCGCGACGCGCCTGTGTGACGAACATAAAAACCCGAGTTAACATGAAAATCATGGCACGCAAGTCATGTACAGCCTGACTTACGTGCCACGCTCATGCGGCGCTGGCGGCCGGTTTCCTAGCTTGATATACACCAAAATTGGTGTCTTCCAACGTGACTGTGTGACGAACCTAAATAACACTAGTTAACATGAAAATCGTGACACGCATGTCATGTAAAGCATGACTTACGTGCCACGCTCATGGGGCACTGGCGGCCGTTTCGCTAGCTTGATCTACCCCGGAATTGGTATTGCGCGACGTACCCGTGTGACGAACATAAAAACACGAGTTAACATGAAAATCATGACACGCATGTCATGTACAGCATGACTTACGTGCCACGCTCATGCGGCGCTGGCGGCCGGTTTGCTAGCTTGATATACACCAAAATTGGTGTCTTCCGACGTGACTGTGTGACGAACCTAAATAACACTAGTTAACATGAAAATCATGACACGCATGTCATGTAAAGCATGACTTACGTGCCACGCTCATGGGGCACTGGCGGCCGTTTCGCTAGCTTGATCTATCCTGAAATTGGTATTGCGCGACGCGCCTGTGTGACGAACATAAAAACCCGAGTTAACACGAAAATCATGACACGCAAGTCATGTACAGCATGACTTACGTGCCACGCTCATGGGGCGCTGGCGGCCGTTTCGCTAGCTTTATATACACCAAAATTGGTATCTTGTGACGTGACTGCGTGACGAACATAAATGACACGAGTTAACATGAAAATCATGACACGCATGTCATGTACAGCATGACTTACGTGCCACGCTCATGATGCGGTGGCGGCCGTTCCGCTAGCTTGATCTACCCCGAAGTTGGTATTGCGTGACGTTACTGTGTGACGAACATAAATAATAGGAGTGAGCATGAAAACCATGACACGTATTTTCCTCAATGACATACAAGACAATGTATGCAGCTCTTTGCTGGCTGCTTCGCATTACATCGATTCCCACAATGCGTGGGATCTGCTGGCTTTTTTTTGTTCACAGACCGTATTAACATATGAGAAAGTTCTAACTGCATTGCAATAACATATTTCGGAATATCTAATCACTTTCACCATTGAAGCCACAATCCGCTAACACATGCTCTTTAAATTGAGCATGGCATTACTCGACTTATATAGGAAATGCGCACGCGTGGCATTACTCAGATTTATATAGGAAATGCGCACGCGTGCAATGTATCTCGTATGCTAGATTCTCCTTTGGTACGTGCAGCTCAAAATAAAAGGCTATTCTAGAAGTAATGTTCGTGGAGTAGCGAGCATATAGCAGGACAACTACTTACAGCTTCACTTACCTTTGTAAAAACGGTATTCCAATTGCAATTCAATATTAACCGACGGAACAACGATAACAAGACGCTTGTTGCACACAGGCGTACCAGGATGATGCGGGAGGCCAAGCGCGGTATTTTAAGTGTAGCACAATCGTGCGCGTACAGTACGCTAGAATATTCTGGCACAATGTCGTCAAGCTTGCAGTCACTTCAGCGGTTCCCACGATGTAGCACCAGTTGACGTCCTCGCGTCATCACTCTGCTACGACGCCGAGAAGTACGCACACAGCTGACTTGGAACAACGCGGTCTTGCAGGAGGCCATCTTGTCCAGCAACCAACGGACAAAAGTACACAGCTGAGGCGTCTGAAACATTGCTGTTGATGCGATGGCAGCTGAACGAAATCAGGGCTCATCGTCCGACGTGTGGCCACCGCCTTAATACAATATTAACGTTGCAACGTTCAAGGAAGACGCGACGAAAGCGACGAGCCCAGCCGGTCTTGTCGGGTGTGCTACAGCACAGTGCACAGCGCGCGCTCTCACGGCCACCGAAAGAAGAAATAAAAGAAAGTGGAGAGAGGGGCACCTAGGAGCATTGCGTATCGGTGGAAGCAAGAGGAAGTGTTACGTCGTCGGTGTGGCGTATTGTCGAGAGATGGCGCTAGTTTGTTTTTGCGCAACGAAGTCGCAAACTTGATTCAAAATGCATGGGATCCTATGGGGTGTTGGGAGAGGGTACAACCGCCTCAGCCGAGCGGTGGCGCCACCATACCGGTGCACGAGACGGATAGCGGCACCCGTTCGTCCCCGTCGTAGTAGTGTGTAACCAGTCTTAAAAGATCACAGCATATCCACGGAGTGAATGATGACGAGTGGGCGAAGCTGCGGAGGTTCATCGGTAAACCGTGAATCTTCCGTGAATTCTGCCCAGTACATCATCACCGACGTGAGATCGGGCGCGTTTATACTAAAGGTTCGATGAGTTATGACGACTTGCAGCGCACTTTAATTTTACATGTACGCTGTGAATTTTCATTGTTTAGAAAACCATTGCTTAGAAAACATCTGGCGTCTTTCGTTAAGCAGCTGGCGCCTTTTAGTTTTGCTTTAGAAACATCTGGCGTCTTTTGTTGGTTTATTTCATCAATCAACGGCGTTTTGAACAAAATTTTTATTGTTTAATCACGCACAGGAGAAATCTCACCAGGCACTACCTTGGAGGTAAAGAATGGTTGCTAATGGGAATGAGAGACAAAAGAAGTCGGCTTTTAGCTAACGCTGCGAATTTTTTATTGTTCAACAACGCACAGGAAAAAAATCACAGCATATCCACGGAGCGAATGATGATGAGTGGGCGAAGCTGCGGAGGTTCATCGGTAAACCGTGAATCTTCCGTGAATTCTGCCCAGTACATCATCACCGACGTGAGATCGGGCGCGTTTATACTAAAGGTTCGATGAGTTATGACGACTTGCAGCGCACTTTAATTTTACATGTACGGTTTATTTCATCAATCAACGGCGTTTTGAACAAAATTTTTATTGTTTAATCACGCACAGGAGAAATCTCACCAGGCACTACCTTGGAGTTAAAGAATGGCTGCTAATGGGAATGAGAGACAGAAGAAGTCGGCTTTTAGCTAACGCTGCGAATTTTTTATTGTTCAACAGCGCACAGGAAAAATCTCCCACCTGCACAACCTTGCAGGTCAAAGCGTAAGACTGGTTACATACTACGCTACGAGGGACGAACGGGTGCCGCTATAAGGAGCTTCGCCCCTAAAATCTCCCACCGGGACCACCTTGCAGGACAAAGCGTAAGACTGGTTACATACTACGCTACGAGGGACGAACGGGTGCCGCTATAAGGAGCTTCGCCCCTAAAACGGAGGGGGCGTGCACACATGAATGCTCCCTAAAGACAATGCGCTGCGACAGTACGTGATATGTATCGCCCTCTCCTCTCCTACGGCTCCCCCGCTCCCCTATCTTACCTCGCGGCGCTGCGGCGCCGACGCAGGCAGCGTCGCGAGGCAGCGTCGCGGCAGCGTCTTGATTGAAAAAAATCACAGCATATCCACGGAGTGAATGATGATGAGTGGGCGAAGCTGCGGAGGTTCATCGGTAAACCGTGAATCTTCCGTGAATTCTGCCCAGTACATCATCACCGACGTGAGATCGGGCGCATTTATACTAAAGGTTCGATGAGTTATGACGATTTGCAGCGCACTTTAATTTTACATGTACGCTGTGAATTTTCATTGTTTAGAAAACCATTGCTTAGAAAACATCTGGCGTCTTTTGTTAAGCAGCTGGCGTCTTTTCGTTTTGCTTTAGAAACATCTGGCGTTCTTTCGTTTTGCTTTTACAAAACATCTGGCGTCTTTTGTTGGTTTATTTCATCAATCAACGGCGTTTTGAACAAAATTTTTATTGTTTAACCACGCACAGGAGAAATCTCACCAGGCACTACCTTGGAGGTAAAGAATGGCTGCTAATGGGAATGAGAGACAGAAGAAGTCGGCTTTTAGCTAACGCTGCGAATTTTTAATTGTTCAACAAAGCACAGGAAAAATCTCCCACCGGCACCACCTTGCAGGTCAAAGCGTAAGACTGGTTACATACTACGCTACGAGGGACGAACGGGTGCCGCTATAAGGAGCTTCGCCCCTAAAAACCGACCGCTCGCGCTGCACAGCCGTTCAATGACCACCCCGTATATATAGGCACTGGATTTTGACCTCCAAAGTAGTGAGTGTGTGCGATTTCTCCTGTGCGTGATTAAACAATGAAAATTCACAGCGTACATGTAAAATTAAAGTGAGCTGCAAGTCGTCATAACTCTCATCGAACCTTTAGTACAAACGCGCCCGATCTCACGTCGGTGATGATGTACTGGGCAGAATTCACGGAAGATTCACGGTTTACCGATGAATCTCCGCAGCTTCGCCCACTCGTCATCATTCACTCCGTGGATATGCTGTGATTTTTTTCTTTTTCGGCCTAGTGGCACAGATGTCATCGCCCCGTTATAAAGCGGACGCTCATAGCATCCATCCATCAATCCAAGAGCTCTGTGAGAGGAAAGTGGGAAAGATAAAAGGCGCGTTCATGTAGCATCCGTAATGTGTTTGGCGGTAGCTCAGTGGTCTGAACGCCCGCCAGCCATCGTCGCGGACCGAGCGGTCATGGGTTCGACTCCTGTGAAGGGAACTTTATCTTATAGTTTTCTTTCTTTGCCATCTGATGGCGTTCATTTTGTTGACGTACTTCCGTGATGGCAATACGTCATGAAAGTCTTGGTGGACACCGGCATAAAACACTTTCGTGTTAAAAAAGCCGGCAGATCCCACGCATTGTGGGAATCGATGTAATGCGAAGCAGCCAGCAAAGAGCTGCATACATTGTCTTGTATGTCACTGAGGAAAATACGTGTCATGGTTTTCATGTTCACTCCTATTATTTATGTTCGTCACACAGTAACGTCGCGCAATACCAACTTCGGGGTAGATCAAGCTAGCGAAACGGCTGCCAGCGCATGATGAGCGTGGCACGTAAGTCATGCTGTACATGACATGCGTGTCATGAATTTTATGTTAACTCGTGTTTTTACGTTCGTCACACAGTCACGTCGGAAGATAGCAATTTTGGTGTATATAAAGCTAGCGAAACGGCCGCCAGCGCCCCATGAGCGTGGCACGTAAGTCATGCTGTACATGACTTGCGTGTCATGATTTTCGTGTTAACTCGGGTTTTTATGTTCGTCACACAGGCGCGTCGCGCAATACCAATTTCAGGATAGATCAAGGTAGCGAAACGGCCGCCAGCGCCCCATGAGCGTGGCACGTAAGTCATGCTGTACATGACTTGCGTGCCATGATTTTCATGTTAACTCGGGTTTTTATGTTCGTCACACAGGCGCGTCGCGCAATACCAATTTCAGGATAGATCAAGGTAGCGAAACGGCCGCCAGCGCCCCATGAGCGTGGCATGTAAGTCATGCTGTACATGACATGCGTGTCTCGATTTTCTTGTTAACTCGGGTTTTTATGTTCGCTACACAGTCACGTCGCAAGATACCAATTTTGGTGTATATCAAGCTAGCGAAACGTTTGCCAGCGCACTATGAGCGTGACATGTAAATCATGCTGTACATGACATGCGTGTCATGATTTTCATGTTATGACTTGAGATTTACGTTCGTCATACAGTCATGTTACGCCATCCCAATTTTGGTGTACATTCGATAAACCAAGCGACCAGGAGAGCACAAAGTCGTAGGCGGCTAGATAGATTTTATTTTATTTTATTTCAGCATACTGTTGGCCCTGAGGCCGTTACAGGTGTGGGTTACAGTTGCTATCACTAATACAATACACAACATTTCAAGCACAACAAATACGACATTTCAAAATACAAAAATCAAGCAATACAATAGAATAAAATACAGTGCAATACAATACAGATGTGTATTTGTTAAGCAAGCTCCTAAATAAAGTTAATATAGCAAGAGTTACAGCATAACACAATTAACAACGAAAAGTGAAACATATATGTCAATCTTTGAGCTCAGGTTGCTCTAAATATTGCTTGAGCCCTTCCTCGAAGTTTTCCACTGAGTACATTGGAGCAATGATGAGGGCAGTGAATTCCACTGCTGAATAGTTTTTGGAAAAAATGAATTTGCATATACATTGAGGCGTTGTTGGGGTACTTCATATGTATGTTCATTAATTCCTCTCAGAATTCTTACTCTGCGTGGCGTTAAGTATTGGTCTATATCTATGTTTAGTTTATTTTTTGACAGTAGGAAAAGGAATTTCAGTCTGGCCAGTTTTCGACGATCAGCTAGAGTGGGAAGCCCCAAAAATCGTACCATTTCTGTTACCGATTCTTTCGAGGCGTAATTTGAAAGTATGAACCTAGCGGCTCTCCTCTGTACCCTTTCTAACATTTTATTAGCCCAACTTCTGAGGGGTCCCATATGATATTTGCGTACTCCAGAGTTGGCCGTACATACGTGAGATACGCTGTTAGCTTAACCGGGGTCGTAGCGAGCTTCAATTTGCGTCGTAAATACCACAGTTTCTTTTCCGCTGCTGAGCAAATTTTTTCTATATGGCTACTCCATTTTAAATTGCCTGTTATGGTCACGCCTAAATACTTTATGGCGTCAACTGTTGAGAGGGGGGTAGAGCCTATAGTATAATTGTATACGAGGACGTCTTTACTCTTATTCGTGATGCGTAGCGCGACAGTTTTGGTCTTATTTATTTCCATTTTTGAAGTAGTGCACCAATTACTGACAACTGCAAGGGTGTCGTTAAGTGCCTTCTGATCATTTGCATTTTTTATTTCTTTATAAATCAAGCAATCATCTGCAAATAGCCGTGCCGTTGTACTTGTGTCAATGTTACGTGTTATATCATTTATATAGATTAGGAAAAGTATTGGTCCTACGACGGAGCCCTGTGGTACTCCGGAAGTGATTTGCAGTGGATTAGACTTGTGGCCATTTACTTCTACGTATTGCGTTCGCCCTGTCAGGTACGCACCTATCCACTGTACAACGCTGTTGTTTATGCGAAGATATACTAATTTTTGCATTAACTCAGTGTGCGGAAGTTTATCGAAGGCCTTCGAAAAGTCTAGGCATATTGCATCGATCTGGCTTCTGTCATTTAGAGCACGTGTAAAGTCATCGACTGTTTGCAAGAGTTGGGTGGTTGTTGAGAGATTCTGTCTGAAGCCGTGCTGATTAGGAAGGAATAACTTATTGTCTTCGAGGTATGTATACATTGATTTTGATATTATATGTTCTAAAAGCTTACAACACACGCATGTTAAAGAAATCGGGCGGTAGTTTTCAACTACCGCCCGATTCGGCCGCCGCTGACAGATGCTACAACCTGCTTTTTTGCACTTCTAGTTTGACGTACCTCTGGCTGCGTCGTTCAAGTTCCTGGATAAAGTCCCGTGCCAGTGGATCTGCGCAGTCGTCACCGTATCGGGCATCACCGAGGTGATTACCTGGCTGGGTGATTCAACATCTTTCGTCAACAGAAAGGAGAGCGCCACCAACAGAGCAGGACTGCACCGCAAAGCCATAAATACTCGGTCCTGTCAACACCACTCCGGGATCTTCGGCCGCCGCTGACAGATGCTACAACCTGCTTTTTTGCACTTCTAGGTAGGCTTTGCACTTGTTTTGCTAGACTGCCTAGGTACAAATTTTGCGGCTGTAGATCCCCGTTACTGAGTGTTCTTCCTGTGTCAATGGGTGTCGACGCTTTCACGTACCGTGTGCGAATTGGATGTTTTGTTTCTGGCTGGGGCCTAAAGGGAAATCATGACAAGTGTTGCATAACGCGAGCGGGTTGGTTCCGCAACATCCTCCCAAGGCCTACGTCGCTTTTGCTGTCTGTTTGTTTTGCCCTACTATTGCTCAGCGCCGGTGATGTGGAGGCAAACCCTGGACCAAAGATCGATGACGTATTGACACTGATTAAGGAATGCCATGCCGAAACTACTGCCTCCCTGAACGAGATCAAGAGTGAAATCAGCAGCATGAAGGACCGTGTTCTCGCTCTTGAAAAAAGCATAGAAAACGGTACTAAGTTTGAAAACATCGATGCAGTGGCTGACTGCGTGAAGGAAGTCAAAACTAACATAGAAAGAACCAATTCTGAAATTAGGGATGCAGTAGACGACATGAACAATCGAATGAGAAGAAATAATCTAATAATCAAAGGTCTGCCCGAGGATGCGCTGGAGGGATACGCCGAATCGGAGCGAATCGTTAAAGAATTTTTTAGGAAGCACCTCGGCATTGAGGCTGGGGACATCGAACGTGCGCACCGTGTAGGCCATCGTCGAGAAGGGGCGAGGCGGCCCATAATTGTGAAGTTTTTGAACTTCAAGTCAAAGATGATTGCTCTGGGCAACGCCAGCAAGCTGAAGAACCTGGACGAACCGAAAGTTTGGTTAGAAGAAGATTTTTCCCCAGCCATCCAGCTTGCGCGAAAGAAACTGCGTGACTTCGCGAAAGACCAGCGGAAGCCAAATGAACGCTTTTCTATGCACTTTAACAAGCTACACATGCGCAACGGAATTTACAGGTATGATGCTGCCTCGGGCAAAGTAATACGTATTGGGGAAGCCGAAATTCGTCAAACCAAATGACAGCGTGCTACTACTCTCAACGCGCAGTCTAATAAAAGCCCGGTATCGCTGCTGTTGGCCAACTTTCGCAGCATCTTTCCAAAGCTTGACTCATTGAAAGCGATCATTCATTCTACTTAATCAGATATCATTCTTGGCACTGAAACATGGCTTTCTGATGATATCAATAGTAGTGACCTTGCGTTCCCCTCATCATTTGTAATCTTCCGCAAAGATAGGACTGTCTCTAGAGGTGGTGGTGTGCTAATTGCTGTGAAAGAGTACTATGAGCCGTCCATCATTGCAGTCGACTCTCCCCTAGAGGCCCTCTGGGTCTCACTAAAGTTCGGTCATTTGCGGTGCGTTTTAGGGGTCTGCTATCGGCCACCGGACTGCCGTCCAGATTTCGCTGAACTATTCAACGAAGCACTCGAGCTAGTTACAAACAGGTTTCCCGACTGCCTCCTAATAATAGGTGGTGATTTCAATTACCCTGCATTAGACTGGTCATCAACATCGAGTAGGTCACACTCTTGCCGTGCTGAATACCTTGGTTTTGTTAACTCACTTCACTATCATAACCTCACACAACTAGTTCACGACCCCACGCGTGGTAATCACATTTTAGACCTCTTACTCACAAACAACCCCGATATTGCCAAATCGCACGTCCTAGAATCCATTAGTGACCACAAAGTAGGTGCAGTGCTCTTTTTCACTTCCTTGTGCTGACAAAACAAGAACAAAAAAATGTATCCTTAACTACGCGCGAGCCGAAACTCAGAAGATCAACCAAATGCTGCAAGAATTTACAATCGACTTCCAAGAAAACTTCGAGAACCGTTCGACTAATCATAACTGGTGCCTATTTCGAGATAAGTTAAAAGAGATAGAAGACTCCTGCGTGCCCAAACGTATCCTAAAATCACGAGAAGACGATCCTTGGTTCACACAAGAAGTAAAGAGATGTTCAAACAAGAAAAAAAAGGCGTACAAGAAGGCGTCACAAACAAACACGCCCTCTGACTGGCAGAATTACAAATCCATATCTGTGCGGGTAGAAAAAACTATTCATGACGCCAAACTCGAGTACTTTAACTTCACGCTTCCTAACATGTTAAAAAACGATCCTCAAAAATTTTGGAAAGTCGTAAATCCAAAAAATAATCACTCTGTGCCAACGCTCCAAGGGGACGATGGCAGTGCATTACCGGTAGCTGAATGCGCCAATGTTTTCAACAATAACTTTGCCGCGGTATTTACAGACGAACTACCTCTGGATAGCTCACTTACGCTCGTTCAACCTCACATTACACTTCCTTTTGCACCCATTATAGTTACAGCACACGGCGTACAGTGTGCAATAGAACGCCTCCCGCTTAAAACAAGTCCAGGTCCCGACGGAATCAGCGCTAAACTTTTGAAGCTTACCAAGCATCACTCAGCCTACTTACTTTCTCTAATATTTCAGCAATCCATCGACACCGGATGCGTGCCAGACGACTGGAGGTCAGCGTTCATTATACCTATATTTAAATCCGGTGACAGCTCGCTTCCAGGCAACTACAGGCCTATATCATTAACCTCAATCAGCTGCAAGTTACTGGAACATATAATACACAAACATATCATGATATATCTTAACGAAAACAACCTTCTTCTCATAAACCAGCATGGCTTTCGCAAAAACCTGTCCTGCCAATCTCAACTCTTCGAATTAGTAACCGATCTTCATCAATCACTGCACTCGTCTCTGTATGTCGACGCAATCTTCGTCGATTTTTCGAAGGCATTCGATCGCGTTCCCTCACAACCGTTTAATCCTAAAAATACGCAATCTCCAACTTGACCACAAAACAACGACATGGATCGAACAGTTCCTATCAAACCGCAAGCAGTTTGTGAAAATACAAAGTCATATCTCGAACGGCGAACGCGTCATATCAGGGGTACCACAGGGGTCAGTGCTGGGACCACTTTTGTTCCTAATCTACATTAATGACATATCAACCGACATAAATGCCTCAATAAGACTGTTTGCAGACGACTGCATAATATACAAGGAAATAAGGACTTCTACCGACATTGTTCACTTACAGTCTGCCCTCAGTAAACTAACAGATTGGTGTTCCTTATGGCAGATGCAAATCAACATAGATAAAACAAAACACCTTAAGTTTAGCATGAAAACGAATTCTCAGACCAATTCATACACAATTGACAACATCATAATTGACTCAATTTTGACATATAAATACTTAGGTGTTATATTCAACTCGACCTTGACCTGGAATGACCACATAGAATACATAACCTCTAAAGCCTTAAAAAAGCTCGGTCTCTTGAAGCGACGCCTTTATCTCGCGAACCATGACACCAGGTTATTAGCTTACAACTCACTCATTCGTCCCTCGTTAGAATACGCATCTATTATTTGGCATCCCCATCACATCACCTGGACAGATCAGCTCGAAGCGGTCCAAAACAAAGCAGCCCGGTTCATCTTATCATCTTATTCTCGTTTTCAAAGTGTCACAAAACTAAAAAGCACCCTTGATATGCATTCACTTGCCTTGCGCCGAACACTTGCCCGGTTATCCTTCTTTCACACCCTCTACCATAGCGGCACGCCCTTTTCGCGATCTCACATTTATCCCGCGCACCACATCTCTTCTAGATTAGACCACGCCTATAAAGTCAAACCAATTTTTTCTCACACCGATAAATACCGCAATTCACCTCTCGCACTCTCAATAGATCAATGGAATTCACTTCCATCTAGCATTGCCACCATCAACGATCACCAGTCCTTCCAGTTAGCGCTCCACTCGTTTCTCGAGCGCGATACCACTTTTTTATAAATCATTTTTTTGTACGTATACCGCATGGGTTCATTCATTGTGATCATCTCAGAAATTGTACAAACATGGAAAATAATCACCCCGACACCATTGATATTTGTAAGTCATGTGGTTTGCATTGTATTAATAATATTTTTTTTTTCCTGTATGCCTGATATTTGTTAATCATGTGGTTAGCATTGTATTTATATTACTTCTTTCTTTGTATGCCTCAATTATCATCTTTTCATTTTCGTATTGTGTTGAAAGTATTACCGTTTCAATTACTGTATACCTGAATTGTGACTATCTTTCACTTCCAATTAATCCCCCCCTATGTAATGCCCACCGGGCCCTTAGGGTATCCAAATAAATAAATTAATAAATAAATAAACTTTTTGTCGATCGCCAGTTTTGTGCGTTGGCACAACCCGTGCTATGAGCCAATCATCTGAACTTGTCTTTGTTCAAGCGAAGCCTTCAATATGATGAGGAGATAGTGTGCGACCCATTCTGCATATCTTCTCAGAAAATTATTCGGTATGCCATCTGGACCTATGGATTTTTTTTCGTTGATATTAAGCAATAACGACACAATACCTTCATATGTAATCTGAATATCAGGCATGGCCGATAAATCTGTAGTGGAGAACTTTTGCAAATCAATTTTATTTGGGCAATCATTAAACACTGACTGAAAAAAACTGTTATGTAGATCAGCTATAGTAGAGCTGTCAGTCACTAACTGATGATTCACAACAAGACAATGCGCCAAACCTGAGCTTTTATCGCTTTGAGACAAGTGACGCCAAAATCGATGTGGTGAAGATTTCATAAAGGTAGGTAACGTCTCGTCATAGTACTTCTTTCTTGCTTCTCTAAGTTTTTCCCGTAAAAGTTTCGATAGGCTTGATATCTTCGAATGGTTTTTGTTTACTTTCTTCCTATAGCGGTTAACAGCACGTTTCAGATGTATTATCTCCCTTGTCATCCAAGGATTCCGTTTGTTAACTTTCTTTTTCTTTAGGGGCACAAATTTTGTAATGCATAGAGTGATTATTTCTTTAAACCTTATCCACAGCGCATTGACGTCACTTTCACCTCTGAACACTTCCAAAGAACACGTCCAGAGATAGATAGATACGCTCAAAGTCGCAGAAGTTCGCTAAGAAATGCTTCGCATTTAAAAAAAGATGGCTTTCGCCTTCGAGCCGTGTTAAGAGAATGCGTAAGGGACTATGTGATTTTTTTTTCCTTCAATGAACATGTTCATGAGCTACGCGGACATGAATGGTCTCAAGCATCCTTTTCGATAGTCACCCCATGCGGTCACCATGTGGTGAAACATAACTGTGGAACAAAAGCTCTATATCCAAAATCGGCGTCCAGACTTGAGTCATCATTCTGGAGATCGCTATCTCTTTTTCTCGAATCCTCACGACAATTCCCCTTCAGAAATTACCCATATATGAGATACAGTAGTCCGGCCCTCGCGGTGCTCCGTTTCATGTGCGCGGCCCGCTAGCTGAGGTGATCTTGAGATCCCTGCTATAGACATTCTATAGAGTTTTCCCTAGGCAATTCGATGGTCTATAAAGCGAGTGAAAAAGAGGGAGGCAGTGTGGTCTGATGATCGCAAGCGCGTCAAATTCTGTGAATTGGTGATTCAGCCCATCTTTGAATCGATGTTTGCTTGGGTCGACACTTCGCTTTCTTGAGATCTATAGCGTTCATTGCTTCACGAGAAAATGTCGCATGCGCTGGGTGACAGTTTCTCTCTGTTTGCTCTACAGATGCGTCAGCCATACTGATGGCTGTTTTTGTGGCTGTATATTAAGCATGCGATACGTATTCGACCCTCATGCGCATAATCCACGCTGTTTCGGGGCTCTGCATGAAATAACTGCAGGCGTTAAGCTAGGGTATAAACTTAGAAGGGGTAAGGTATACCACAGGTGTAGCCCAGTCGCAAAATATGCCATAGCGCCGGTGAAATCGGGGCAAGGGGGAGGGGGGTCATAAGGGAGGGGGGGGGGATGGAGACCCGCCCCTTCCTCTTAACGTAATGCTGTATTCACACGAGGACCAAATCGCAGTCCTAGCCCGCGGATTGCGTATCACGTGATCATACGTCACCTGTTCCCGCGGCGCTCCTTCGGTACGCGCGAAGCGATTCGCGAGACGACGGAGACCCGAATCACAGTTGGGATCGGTTGGTATCCTTGGGGGGGAATTCCCAAATCATCCCCTGTCGTGCGAATCCTGTCTGCGTAGCGATCCGAATCACGTCTCATGTCGCGTGAGGGATTCGTCCGCGATCACGTCCGTCGTGTTAATACACCTTAACTGGAGCCCGTTCTTGAGGGTCTAGTAGTGAAACCCCCGAGATTCATGCGTTCTCGTTTACACGCACTTAAACCACACTGGACGAATGTTCAGGAAACGGGACCGGAGAGGTGGCATATACGACAGAAAAGAAAATTACTTGGCTGATGAAGAGTAGCTCTCTGGTCGATACCTTCTTTTTCATTCATTCACGTGAGAACTACGCAGACAGCAGCGCCATGGCATTCTTTAATTAGTGAAGACGTCAACGATACAGCTGCCGCAACCAAACTTGCGTCCGGCCTAAAGCTGCGCCGCCATCTCTCTCTGTTTTTTTTACTTTTCTTTTTCCTGCCGTTTTTGCTCCTAGGGCCTCTCTGACCTCAATCCCCTTCCACTGTACACTGAGTAGCATGTATACGCCTTTATATACGCCGGCAGAAATCTCCATTCTTCAATAAAGAGCTTTCTCTCTCTCTCACGTTAATTGCAGACACCACCACATTTCCTACAGGTGGTGTCCAATACACAACAGACATTTCGTCAATGACCGCTGCCGGCGCCTAGAGTTTCAATCGCGGTTTGAACATCTCTAGTGTCTGCAGTGGGTCACGACTTGACCCGTATTAATCGTTACATATTAATAGTCATCATATTAATCCCGTATTAATCGTCATCGTCGTGCACTGACCCCTTGTGAGGTCGGATTCTGGCGGTGTTTTCTCGGAAGTTGTGAAAATCACTGACAAAAAAGCCGGCAGATCCCACGCATTGTGGGAATCGATGTAATGCGAAGCAGCCAGCAAAGAGCTGCATACATTGTCTTGTATGTCATTGAGGAAAATGCGTGTCATGGTTTGCATGTTCATTCCTATTATTTATGTTCGTCACACAGTAACGTCGCGCAATACCAACTTCGGGGTAGATCAAGCTAGCGAAACGGCCGCCAGCGCATCTTGAGCGTGGCACGTAAGTCATGCTGTACATGACATGCGTGTCATGCATTTTATGTTAACTTGTGTTTTTATGTTCGTCACACAGTCACGTCGGAAGATAGCAATTTTGGTGTATATCAAGCTAGCGAAACGACCGCCAGCGCCCCATGAGCGTGGCACGTAAGTCATGCTGTACATGACACGCGTGTGATGATTTTCATGTTAACTCGTGTTTTTATGTTCGTCACATAGGCACGTCGCGCAATACCAATTCCGGGGTAGATCAAGCTAGCGAAACGGCCGCCAGCGCCCCATGAGCCTGGCACGTAAGTTATGCTGTACATGACATGCGTGTCATGATTTTCATGTTAACTCGTGTTATTTATGTTCGTCACACAGTCACGTCGGAAGATTCCATTTTTGGTGTATATCAAGCTAGCAAACCGGCCGCCAGCGCCCCATGAGTGTGGCACGTAAGTCATGCTGTACATGACATGCGTGTCATTATTTTCATGTTAACTCGTGTTTTTATGTTCGTCACACGGCCACGTCGCGCAATACCAATTCGGGGGTAGATCAAGCTAGCGAAACGGCCGCCAGCGCCCCATGAGCGTGGCACGTAAGTCATGCTGTACATGACTTGCGTGTCATGATTTTCATGTTAACTCGGGTTTTTATGTTCGTTACATAGTCACGTCGCAAGATACCAATATTGGTGTATATATAGCTAGCGAACGGCCGCCACCGCACCATGAGCGTGGCACGTAAGTCATGTGTTGCAGTAAGACTTTGGTCTGGGCGAGTTGGTTCATAGCAATGGGAAGGCACAGCGCAACTGAGACAATGGACAAGAACACGCGCTCGTTTGTGTTGCGTGTTCTTGTCCATTGTCTCAGTTGCGCTGTGCCTTCCCATTACGTAAGTCATGCTGTACATGGCATGCGTGTCATGATTTTCATGTTAACTCGTGGTATTTATGTTCGTTACACAGTCACGTCGCAAGATACCAATTTTGGTGCATATAAAGCTAACGAAACGGCCGCCAGCGCACCATGAGCGTGGCACGTAAGCCATGCTGTACATGACATGCGCGTCATGATTTTCATGTTAACTCGTCTGTTATTTATGTTCGTCACACAGTCACGTCACGCAATACTGATTTCGGGGCAGATCAAGCTAGCGAAACGGCTGCCAGCGCACCATGAGCGTGGCACGTAAGTCATGCTGTACATGACATGCGTGTCATGATTTTCATGTTAACTCGTGTCATTTATGTTCGTCACGCAGTCACGTCACAAGATACCAATTTTGGTGTATATCAAGCTAGCGAAACGTTTGCCAGCGCACCATGAGCGTGGCATGTAAATCATGCTGTACATGATATGCGTGTCATGATTTTCATGTTATGACTTGAGATTTATGTTCGTCATACAGTCGTGTTACGCCATACCAATTTTGGTGTACATTCGATAAACCAAGCGACCAGGAGAGCACAAAGTCGTAGGCGGCTAGATAGATAGATAGATAGATAGATAGATAGATAGATAGATAGATAGATAGATAGATAGATAGATAGATAGATAGATAGATAGATAGATAGATAGATAGATAGATAGATAGATAGATAGATAGATAGATACGCTCAAAGTCGCAGAAGTTCGCTAAGAAATGCTTCGCATTTAAAAAAAGTATTGAACGCGGAAGCAATCGACGGCGTTGAGAGTGGTACGCTTCATTTCATATCAAGGCAGTACGCTTCAGTTATCACGTCCAGACAATAAAAGGACCAAAGAAAAAGAAAGAAAAGCAGAAAGAAAGAAAGATAGAAAGAAAGAAAGAAGGAAAGAAATAAAGATAGGAAGAAAGAAAGAAAGAAGGAAAGAAAGAAAGAAAGAAACCGAAGGTGCTTCAGCTTCACTAACGTGAAACCTGTGTAGGGGCGAAGCATGCAGTGTTCTCCGGTGTTTTCCACAGCAAAATCACTGCTAATGGGCAATGAGAGACAGAAGAAAGATTAGACACAGAGACCGGCAGGGCAGTCCGATTTTACGTAACGTGCACGCTGCGAATCTTTATTTTTCAACTACGCACAAAAGAGATCTCCCAGCGGCACTACATTGCAGGTCAAGATCCAGTGCCTATATACACGGGGTGGCCGGTGAACGGTTGTGCAGCGCGAACAGTCATTTTTAACAAGAGAGTGTTTTATGCCAGGGCCCACCAAGACTTTCATGACGTATTTCCGTCACGGAAGTACGTCAGCAAAATGGATGCCAGCAGATGGCAAAGAAAAAAAAAACCAGAAGTAAAAGTTCCGTTGACGGTAATTGAACCCATGACCTCTCGGTCCGCAACGATGGCTGGCGGGCGTTTAGCCCACTGAGCTACCGCCAAACACATTACAGTGGCGACATGAACGCGCCTTTTATCTTTCACACTTGCCTCTCACAGTGCCTTAGATGGATGCTATGAGCGTCCCCTTTATACCGGGGCGGTGACATCTTGGCCACCAGGCTCGAAAAAAAAAGAAAGAAACAAAAAAACGTGCTGTTGCAACGACCGTCCCATTCGGCGCGTTTCCAATACCAGTTTAATTTCGTCAATGCTTTAACACACCGTGAGGTGGCGGCTTTAGCGCTAGCCTCGCTCATAGCATCCATGCATATCGACAAATAGCTTTCCGACGCTCGCCTGGCTGTGGCACCGCGTTCCCCGCCCGCCCTGTGAGAAGTACCGGCCAGGCTAGGGGAAGACACGACGCGCGTAGCGTTTCTCTTCGCATTTCGTGACGCTTTTAAGGAGTGCATTCGAGCATTAATTAGTGTTTTTTATGTGCTTGTTGATGCCATCTTTGCGCGGGATTCACCATATGCGGTGTCCACGTATGTGTTAAGAACTTTAGCTACCGCAAGGGTTAAATCATGATCGTGGGCGTTTGTCGTCGGTTCGGAGATGTGCCACTAGGCGTCAACGTGAGTGCGATGCGTTCACATCAAGCGATGCTATATCTGCCCGACAACAGTAGACATTGTATAAGCTCTCATATACCAATGCAATACAAGCAAACTACTTCTGTGACGACACGTTTCACTTTCTTGTTATACCGATTCCTATGAAGGAGGGATCAACCATCTTTTTTTTTTTCAGGAAACTCTCTAGCAAACGCTACCTGCGTCGGCGTTGTCTCTCCGGGTGAGGGCCCATCACGGTGTAAGACATATGCTATATATCCTACACCGTGGGGCCCATTCTCGCTCCTCGCGAGCTGGTAGTTCAGCGTTCACCGCAGAAAGAGGTTTACATAGTCAACGCGCGCCGTTCGCTCTCTCCCGCCACACGGCGAGCGCTGAGGTGGTAGCACCCTCTCTTGCGCTCAAGCAAATGGACAGGACGCGACGATGCAAGCAAGCAAATGGGTCCCGACGATGAACGCGGTGACAGCAGACGACGGTGCACCGCCGACAAGCCGTGACCATAAGGTGCTCCGCCCCAAAAGAAATTGCGCTGCTCGCATTGAGTCGCGCAAGGCTGTGGCACAACAGAGCTGGTCGGCACTCGGCTGGTCCTAGCTTGACTTGGAACACGTGAATTCACACGCCGATGCACGATGTGTTTACGTAATCACATTGTAAATCACGAGTATGTTAATAGGTATCGATCGTGTTCGATTGGGTATCGCTTGGCAATCCCGGCAGCAAGTAGCTTAATTATTTAAAATCTCGTTTTTTAGATGCTAAAGCATCTTTTGCTCGGGGCAGTGTCTGTTCTGCGGCGTCCGCAACCATACTGCGCATGCGCCAACTCTCCCCCCTCTCGCGTGAGCGCGAGGAGGTGGAAGGAGGTGGTGTGGAGGAGTGGCTTGAGCGCTGCCTCCGCTTCAATGCTCCTCTCCCGTTTGTCTCTCTCCGCCACAGCTGTGCGCTCGTATATAACGCGGCGCGCGCTCGCTCCCGTTGCACTCTCATTCGCAACGGCGCTATGGATACTTGCGAAGCTGAACGTAAGCGGCAACGCCGGCAAGCGAATCTCGAAGCTGCGAGGCTGCGAAAGCGCGCGTTCGCTATGCTTCCGTCATTCTCTATCTTTCCAACGGTGTGCAAAACGCCATGAACAACGTCGGCGCTAGTTGCAGCAGCAGCGCCACCGCCGCGGAGCAGGGGAAGGCTCGGAAAGCCGAACGTAAACGTCAGTGTCGGCAAGCGGTAATTCAAACGCCTCGACAACCACCGTCTCATAAGTCACATAAGAGAAACGGAAACGCGATGCGCACTCCCCGCGATGCTTTCGCATCGCACCATGGTTGCCCGTAGACCACAAGTGTTGAAGATTGGGCGAGTTGGTTCGTCGTACTTGAAATGGTATAGCGCATTACGGGGAAGAAGAAACGGCCTAGCAGACCGACACAGCGCTCTGTCCTCTTGTGTCGGTCTGCTAGGCCTTTTCTTCTTCCCCGTAATGCGCTATACCATTTCAAGTTGCCCGTAGGGGGAGATGATGTGTTTTTAAAGACGATAGTCTTTCTTGGGGAACTTAAACGCAGAAATTTTGGTCTGTCTTTCTGTTTGTCGGCACGTCCCTCGATTCAGCCACTCGGCCAAAGTAGAACCACTTGCCCAAGGGCCAGCCATCGTGAACGGCTGTCTAGGTTCATACTTGTGTACATTGTTGATCAAAAAGCAAACATTACGCATATTTGAGGCGCTGCATCACTAGGTAAGTATTAGGTGGTGTGTTCCTTTAATAGAAAATACTGTTACGGGGAGACGACAGAAGAAGGCTGTATTTACAGTATTTACACAACCACAGAGGTAGGGGTGACAACCAAGATGGCGAAAGCAGCAACGAACACGTCCTCTTCCTCTCCGTCCTCTAGGTAAGCGGCACATAACATTACCCGCCGGTGGTGAAAGCACCGACTCGGCGCGCCCGGGCAAAGACGGTCGCGAGGATGGTCACTATACACACGCGTCGGTGGGTTCCGGTATGTGATAGGGCTACAGACGGACAACGTGAACAATGTCGGTGCGGGGCTGAGTCGACGAGGACGAAGACAATGGCTCGATTTCATACGTCACGTCGGTCACTTGGCGGCATACACGGTATGGTCCGGTGTACGGGAAGAGGAGCTTTTCAGAAAGCCCAACACGTCGTGCTGGAGACCAAAGGAGGACAAGAGATCCAGGAAGAAAGTGGGCGTTTCTGTGACGGCGATCGTAACGAGATTGTTGGCCCGCTTGCGATTCGGTTAACCGAACGCGCGCAACTTGACGTGCATGGTCGGCGCGGGCAATAGCTTCTTGAGCGTACTCAGTAGGTGGGTACATGGAAGGCGGCGTCATCGTGTCCATCGTATCTATGTATAACAATACATAGATACGTAATTCTAGAGACCCTAGTTTCTTAAGCTGCGCTGAAAATGCGACTGCGCCGAAACTTGGCTTCCTCCGTGCCCTCTGCACGAGCTCATTGTTGTGTTTCGGTTTCGGTTCAGTATTGCACTGTACGAGTGCCATGGGGCGCCGCTCTGGCATTCCTGCTTTACCTAGGCGACGTGAATATAGAAGAGTGTGTGGAGAGTACTCGTTGAGTGCGGACGTTTCTTCTGCTTCGGCGCTTCGCGCCAAACCGCGTGTTCGGGCTGGCTGGCATCCCCGCCGGTCGCGTTGGTCACCGCCGGTCTTCGCCTGCTGCTGCGCCGGGACTACCAGCCCGCAACACAGCATTCACGTTTCCCGGCGTATTGCCAGATGGCGTTCATATCTCACGCAGCGCCTCTTCTATCGTCTTTAGACGACATTTGCAGCGAAGCACGCATATACGCGGCCAATTTTTTATATTTTTTTCTTTATACTTCTTTCCTTCTGTCTCTCTCTCTCTCTATCTATTTCTTTCTCTTCATTTCTCGCTGTTTCATGATATTTTTCCATTTCTTTTTCTCTATCTATTTCTTTCTTTATATTTTTTGTTTCTCATTCTTTCGGCCTTGAGCTTTGTTTTTTCTCAATGTTTTTTCTAAAAGAACACGATATGGTGAAAATTTCCGGAGGTCTCCGCTACGGTGCCCCTCATAATCATATCGTGGCTTTGGCACGTAAATCCACAGATATTGTTACTGATCTCTGTTTTTCCTGTCTTTTTTGTGTCTGTTTGACTAGCCCAACGTAGCGCTCGTATACTTTTATTCGGAAGAGAGCAAAGAAGAAAATGAGGGAAAAGAGGTTCACCGCGAGAGAAACACCTCGTCTCCTATTCTACACCAGGCATATGGGAAAGGGGAAAGACAGACGGAAAAAAAACACCGGATACATGCAGCAGCTGCGAAAAAGAAAAATTGCTGACGTGACGAACGCTATAATTATGGTCTCAATAACTTCAATGAGCGTCTTCCGGTGCTTAACAGCGGAGCTCTTAAGCTTGGTGTTGTGTTGGCCGTCGTTTAAAAAAATTCGGCGGGTGTGCGCCACAGAAAGCACGTATGTGCCAATCGGCTCCTAGCGTAGCATAGCCATGCATGGAGGAAGTGAGGGTGAGGAAAAGCGATGTGAGGATGAATAGGAAGGAAAGGAGGATGGCAGAGGGTAACGCATGGCATGGCCTTGTATAGCATAGTTTAGCAAAGAGCCTTGCATAGCCATGCATAGTACGGTATAGCAGGAGGGTGGGCTAGGGAATTGATGGTGAGCAGGAAGGAGTAATGGGAAAATAAGGAGGAAGGGAAAGGGTAAATCATGTTATAGCGTCGTATAATATTGTCACGTGGTCGTGACGGTGAAGAGCACTCCAGCAGAACTCGGAAATACGTAACTCTTTATTTGGCCGAACTTGTGGCCGGGAAAGGGACAGTCCGGGAAAACTGCAAGCAAGGCGTGCAGTATGCTGATAGCAGCGAACGGAGCGTCGGCCATCGATAATCTGCCCTGCGGTAAGGCGAGTCGGCATTTATACATGCGGCATCGAACATACCAGCCTTATCGCTGCTGGCCGCGTTCGTTCGAGAATAATCTCACCTTTTCGCGTTTGCGCGCTCAAGCCTATATGACGATTCTAAGATAATCTGGAAGGTTCCCGGACATTAGGGCGCGGCGTGCGCAAGGCGGCTGCTACGCGTGCAACGGACTAGTTAGATAACAATGACAAAAAGAAGCGCACGTGGCATTATAGCTTAGCAAGAGAATGGGAAAGAGAAGTGAGTGGTGAGGAGGACTGATGTAAGGGTGAGAAGGAGGTTGGAAAGCGGGTATATATGTCAAGCAGTTGATAGCATAGCATAGCATAGCCATGTATAGTGTAGTATAGCAGGAAGGTGGGAAAGGGAAGTGAAAGTGATTAGGAGTGATGTGAGGAGATGGAAAGGAGGAGGGGAGAGGGTAAAGCCTGGCATGGCCTTGTATAGCAAGGGAAGAGGATAGGAAAGAGAGGGTGAGGTGGACAGATGTAAGGCGAGGAGGAGAGAACGGAGGAGGAGGCGAGAGGGTAAACAACAGCGTAGCCATGTACGGTATAGCACAGCAAGGGGCGGGTGTTATGATATGGGTTCGGGGAGCAGGTTTAGTGCATAGTGTCAGAGACGCTCGTCAGTGCCGCAAGGAAGAGGACGCGACTGCCACGGCACACAAACATATATTCTGACATAGAAATACACAAACAAACAAATACAAAGCACAGCAAAACAATGAACGCGCGAAGCGTCTTTAGAAAAAAGTTCAAGTAAACGCCGCGCTCACGCTACAGGCCTTGACTTGGCGTCGTGGCTGCGTTGCGGGTCTTGCTTGAGAAGGGCCAGGCGGGATGTCGCAGGTTCCTCTGCGTCCACTGGGCGCCGGGGCCGAAGACGTGTCGTTGCGAGGTCCCTCGGGCGTTGACGCTCGACCGGGTCCCTCCGACAGATGTTGGCCTTCCGAACGCTGACGTCCGACCAGGCCAACGCGGACGCCATTGTTACGATATGGGTTCGGGGAGCAGGTTTACTGCGTGGCGTCAGAGACGCTTGTGAGGGCCGCAAGGAAGAGGACGCCACTGGCACGGCACACAAACATATATTCTGACATCAAAAGAACAAACGACACAAATACAAAGCACAGCAATCAAAAAGAAATGCAAAGCGTCTTTTGGAAAAAGTTCAAGGAAACGACGCGCTCACGCGTTTGGGGCTTGACTCAGCGGTCGAAGCGGCGTTGATGCTCTTGGGCGAGAAGGACCAGGTGAGATGTCGCAGGTTCCTCTGCGTCTGCTGGGCGCCGGGGCAGAAGACGTGTCGTTACGAGGTCCCTCGGGCGTTGACGCTCGACCAGGTCCCTCCGATGGATGTTGGCCTCCCGAACGTTGACGTCCGACCAGGCCAACGCGTCTTCTCTGCACCAGCTTCTGGCTCCGTCCCTCGGTCGACGTGGCCTGTTCCTTTTTCTTTTTTTTTTCTCCTCGCGCCACGCGGACAAGTGCAGGGAGGTACCTTCAAGATGTGCGTGCTTGCACGTTTTCGTCGCCGCTTCGTCGTCTTCTCAACGGCGTCAGGGCACTTCATCACATAAGCCCCCATTCGAAGAAGTGTTCGAGGGGAACACTTCAACGTGGACACGATCCCAGTCACACTGTCTTGACAGCACACACTTTGACATCGCTTGACACATACACGCGAAAGATATACAATGGATGAAGACGAAGATGGTCATAATTATATTACAGCCTGTTCACACGCTAGTATACAAACAGGTGGCAGTGAGCACGGTATTGACTAAATGTAGACACTCCTCGTTTGTAGCCACCATGGGAATAGGTTTACTATACAATATCACAAAACATATGTGATATACCTCCAAAGGTTTAGTGGTCCCATAATAGACAATAAGTGCTCTCACAGAGGTGCAGACATAAGTGAGTGACATCTATGTTCTAGACAAAAACAGGATATTGGTAAAATACAGAAACATCACGAGGAAGGTAACTTTTCTTAGCATACATAACGTCATCGGTAGACTGCCCAAAAAACAACACACTTTTCTTGTATCTCACAAACTTGCGGTGAGCACTGTCGCACCAAATAGGCTGACTCTGAAGCGCTAGCGCGTGGAAGTAGCGTTCATGCTTGTGCACATGCGCACAGTGAGCATATGCCTTCCAATCGCGTTGTGCAAACCGTGGCACCTTACTGCGTCTCCGGTGTTGGAAGTTATGTTTCTTTCCCTTATGATTATCTCCGCAGTCAGCCTGTCGTGCTGTTTGCTGCAAACAAGCTGATTTAATTTTTGATGTTCTCAAGCAAACTTTACGATAGTTTGTCTGCCGATGCTCGATTTCTGACGCGATTGATTTACGCCTGCGTTTCTGCGCATTCTCTGTTTGTTCGCCCTTATCGAAGATGTAGGGCTGAGCCGTTTCCTTTCTGCATTGCGAAGTTCCCGTGCTGACGTTGTCTCCTTTCCTTATGTTCGCAAAATGATTCTTACGCTGTAGCTTCAGCTCCGCAAATAAAGTGTCGGATACAAGAGTACTACCTCTAGAGCCAACCTGGGAACATCTGGTGTCATGCACCTTATTGAAAACGCAGCCATCACTTTGGCACACTGTTTCCCCTGCTTCTTCATGGTGCCATTCCCTGACACTACTCGGAGCAATCTCACCTACTTTGCTTGAGGGGGAGTGTGTTTCTTTTGATCCCGCAAGATCATCCGCACTTCTATCCAAGTTATTTGGTATCACGTGGACTACACAAGATTCATGCTGACTCTCAACCCCTTGTTCGCAACTACTTGTTGTTGACATAACTGCGCCATGTGGTGCGTTAGAGCAACTGGCGTCTGCTTTGCTTTCAATTTTAAAATGGTAAATATCACTGTTATATAATGTGACACCTTCGTCATAGGCATTGTGAATGTCACCCACATGGGACATTTTATGATTTATACTGATGGGGACCACTGTTCGGTCGCATTTCAGTTCAGCTACTTCCTTTCGAGTAGGAATGTTGCCAAAAGGCTGTTCGTGCTCACTAATGAGCATCTCAGGACACATGAAGTCCTTGTATTTTCCCTTACGCTGGGATTGAACGCCGGCATGTACTAATTGAGCGTGCTCCATATGATCATCGCACTGCACACCACGCCGTAATACTAGACGTCCGCTTTTAGCCGCGGAACTCCTGTCTAGCATCAAACTACTAGCGTGTACGTCTTCCGTATGCAGTTCTTGTTGAAAAGTGGGGAGCTGTCCCTCTACCATACGCATTTCAGTAAAGCAAGCCTCGCGTTTTAGCTCGAGCCTACGTAGAGCAGTTTCCACCTCTTCGCGTTGAGCAATAAGTGCCTTGCATTGAAATTCATGTGCTTGTGCTCTCTCTACACGTCTTCTTTCTGCTTGTGTTTCTGCCCATGCCTTAAGCTGCGCGCCTTGCAAGCCAAGCTTCTCGCCTGCGTCTATCAGCTCTAATATGTCCATCTTCCGTGCAGCTCTATGCTATGCTCTCTGACTGCACTGCTCCGACCTTCTGATGTTTAATAAACAAAGGAGAAAGTCTCCGTCGCGGACGCCATTGTTATGATATGGGTTCGGGGAGCAGGTTTACTGCGTGGCGTCAGAGACGCTTGTGAGGGCCGCAAGGAAGAGGACGCCACTGGCACGGCACACAAACATATATTCTGACATCAAAAGAACAAACGACACAAATACAAAGCACAGCAATCAAAAAGAAATGCAAAGCGTCTTTTGGAAAAAGTTCAAGGAAACGACGCGCTCACGCGTTTGGGGCTTGACTCAGCGGTCGAAGCGGCGTTGATGCTCTTGGGCGAGAAGGACCAGGTGAGATGTCGCAGGTTCCTCTGCGTCTGCTGGGCGCCGGGGCAGAAGACGTGTCGTTACGAGGTCCCTCGGGCGTTGACGCTCGACCAGGTCCCTCCGACAGATGTTGGCCTCCCGAACGTGGGCGTTCGACCAGGCCAACGCGGACGCCATTGTTACGATATGGGTTCGGGGAGCAGGTTTACTGCGTGGCGTCAGAGACGCTTGTGAGGGCCGCAAGGAAGAGGACGCCACTGGCACGGCACACAAACATATATTCTGACATCAAAAGAACAAACGACACAAATACAAAGCACAGCAATCAAAAAGAAATGCAAAGCGTCTTTTGGAAAAAGTTCAAGGAAACGACGCGCTCACGCGTTTGGGGCTTGACTCAGCGGTCGAAGCGGCGTTGATGCTCTTGGGCGAGAAGGACCAGGTGAGATGTCGCAGGTTCCTCTGCGTCTGCTGGGCGCCGGGGCAGAAGACGTGTCGTTACGAGGTCCCTCGGGCGTTGACGCTCGACCGGGTCCCTCCGACAGATGTTGGCCTTCCGAACGCTGACGTCCGACCAGGCCAACGCGGACGCCATTGTTACGATATGGGTTCGGGGAGCAGGTTTACTGCGTGGCGTCAGAGACGCTTGTGAGGGCCGCAAGGAAGAGGACGCCACTGGCACGGCACACAAACATATATTCTGACATCAAAAGAACAAACGACACAAATACAAAGCACAGCAATCAAAAAGAAATGCAAAGCGTCTTTTGGAAAAAGTTCAAGGAAACGACGCGCTCACGCGTTTGGGGCTTGACTCAGCGGTCGAAGCGGCGTTGATGCTCTTGGGCGAGAAGGACCAGGTGAGATGTCGCAGGTTTCCTCTGCGTCTGCTGGGCGCCGGGGCAGAAGACGTGTCGTTGCGAGGTCCCTCGGGCGTTGACGCTCGACCGGGTCCCTCCGACAGATGTTGGCCTTCCGAACGCTGACGTCCGACCAGGCCAACGCGGACGCCATTGTTACGATATGGGTTCGGGAGCAGGTTTACTGCGTGGCGTCAGAGACGCTTGTGAGGGCCGCAAGGAAGAGGACGCCACTGGCACGGCACACAAACATATATTCTGACATCAAAGAACAAACGACACAAATACAAAGCACAGCAATCAAAAAGAAATGCAAAGCGTCTTTTGGAAAAAGTTCAAGGAAACGACGCGCTCACGCGTTTGGGGCTTGACTCAGCGGTCGAAGCGGCGTTGATGCTCTTGGGCGAGAAGGACCAGGTGAGATGTCGCAGGTTCCTCTGCGTCTGCTGGGCGCCGGGGCAGAAGACGTGTCGTTACGAGGTCCCTCGGGCGTTGACGCTCGACCAGGTCCCTCCGATGGATGTTGGCCTCCCGAACGTTGACGTCCGACCAGGCCAACGCGTCTTCTCTGCACCAGCTTCTGGCTCCGTCCCTCGGTCGACGTGGCCTGTTCCTTTTTCTTTTTTTTTCTCCTCGCGCCACGCGGACAAGTGCAGGGAGGTACCTTCAAGATGTGCGTGCTTGCACGTTTTCGTCGCCGCTTCGTCGTCTTCTCAACGGCGTCAGGGCACTTCATCACAGCGGGAAACAGAAGTGAGGGTGATGAGGAGCCAGGTGAGGATTAGGTGTGGGAAAGGAGGAGAGAGGCCAGTATAGAGAGAGATAAAGAAAGAAAGAAAAAAAGAAAGAAGAAAGAACTCAATCTGCCTTCGCCAGAGGCGCTTGCTTGCCAGCTCCGCTGTTTACTCAGATTTCACAGACGTGGAACTGGTTTTAATTTGTTTTTGTCAAATCAAAATAACAAAAAAAAATGCTGGTGACCTGCACCACTCTGAGGTACAACAAAAAATTATTCCGATTAAAAACCAAATAGTGGATATTTCCCAAAGTGCATTTTGGAAAGAAGTCAGTTCTTTAAAAATGCAACGTTTACTGTCTAAGCAAGCAGAAAGGTAAATGTTCGATGTTACACTGATTAAATGCAAAATAAGTAATTTATAAACAGCAGTTATCATTTTTGTTCCGCAAATAATCAAGGTGTCGTATTCTTGGTGGCCCTGAAATTCAATGTGCTAGGCACCTACAGGCGTCTCCAGGTGACCTATCAACGCGACTGGGCAGTATGGTCCACGGTTTCCATTTATGGACAATCTCCGAAATAATTAGGGAGAAATGATAAGTACCGAATAATTTGTAATATAATATAAGTTGGCCGAGATGACTCAGTGTGGACGCCAAATGGTGCGCGTTGTTTTTGAGTATGGGCATTGGTATCGTCAGCCAGTGTAGCGGATACATGTCGGTTATGGCTTATATGAGCCTTCTTCTGCGGTGATACGTGGAGTGCGAGCCTGGATTTTTTTTTCAGTGATGTCTATATGAGAGTGAATAAATGGTAGACATGCGCGGCGTGGTGATGACGTGGGCAATGGTAGAACGTTTATGTAGCGGTTATGCTAATGCTGTTATCGCATGGGACACCACACCTTTTTCCGTGTAAGATGCTAAAATATCAGGAAGCATACATGAAAAATTAATACGGCTGATAGTGAGAATAGCGATAGCGAGAGGTGAGGAAGGGTTAAACTAAGTAAAAGCATGTGCATTAGATAAAGGTAGCGTTTTAATTAATATATGTGAGGGCGGCGTTGAGGTGCTGCTATCATTGTCACGAATGTTTCATGATTGATATCATATGTAGCAGATATGAAAAAGAACAGAACACGTGTAGAGGATTTGGGTAGTTTTCACTTGATGCTTTATGGCTGTCAGTGAAACGGAAATGTGTGCAGGGTATTGTGTGAGTGTACATTCATTCAATTAGTGTTGCTAGCCAGTGCATATGTGTGCACAAGCACATGTTTCAGATCAGCACTTACAACTTTGCGTTATCCAGGACCTATGCCAATAAAAAAAACGCCAGGCCTGCGCTGAAACCGCAGCACAGTCACAGCGAAAGCTGGAAGAGCGGCGTTTCTAGAGCCCGTCTCTTGGGGCTACAATACAAGTACACTAGAAAGATACCCACTACGCCATAAATCACAATTTTTGTGAAGTTGGGAAGCACCTGCTAAGCCATTATTCGTCATTCTGCGGAGAAGCGAGGCACTAGCTACACGTCTGTAAGACATTATGTGCACTTTGTTGACGCGACGACTGATGACGATGAAGAATTATGGCTCAGCCCTTTGTAATGGGTTGGAATCTTTAAACGGCCCACCAGTTATGTAATTTGCATTGGTGACGCCCGGTAGCTATCCCCCCCCCCCCCCGTCATGCTGTATAACATACGTTGACGTGGGAGAGAGGACGGGGGGGGGTGGGGGCGAGAACTTTACTGAGAGCCGAGGAAATAGATCATGCGCTTATGGGCTTCCTTGGCAGCCAATACAAGTGCACTTGCGAGGAACCCCCACTACGCTATAAATCATGTAATTTTACTGAGACCCCGAGGAAGTGGATCATGCGCTATGGGCTTCTTCGCAACCAATACAAGTGCACTTGCGAGGAACCCACTACGCTATAAATCAGTGTAATTTTTGAGAAGTAGGGCAGCAGGCACTGTGCCATTTTTCGTCATTCTACGGAGAGCGTGGTACCGTGCTAAACGCATGTAAGGCATTATGCGCACTTTGTTGATGCTGTGCCTGATGGCGATGAAGAATTATGGCAGAATCCTTTGTAATGGTTGGAAGCATTGAACAACCTACTCGTTGCGCAATTCGCATTGTGTGACGCCTGGTTACAGAATTCGCGTTGTGCGACGCTTGGTGCTTATTTTACTCTTCTACCACGCTATATTGCATATGCTATTGTGGTTCCTTCCCGACATGAGCCTGTATAGGACCTTTTTGCAAAGGCAGTTTCAAGCACCGGCATGGCTCAGAGGTGAATACTGGGCCTCCCACGCAGAGGGCCCAGGTTCGAACCTCGTTCCAATCCTGGAATTTTTTCTTATATCGTTTTTTTTTCTTATTTCGAGCGATACTGGTTACGGACACCGGCGGCGGCGGCGGACAACTACGGCGCCAAAAACGGCCGGTGAAATGATCTCATAACAGCTTTCGCTGTAAAATTAGATTAGCATTGTAGCACTGAGTCTGGGTCGTGCGAAATCGACATTTTAGAATAGCGCACAGAGCCCCACTTCGCAACCGAAGAAGGCGCAGTATTCGCAAACTGGTTTCCCGGAATTCCACTGTGTCCGAGAACATGAACTTGTTTCATAACTAAGGCTTAGAAATCCTTCCAGGAAGCAACAGCCTAATTGTCCGTATCTTGTCGTTATCGTGTAAACTCGCTAATTTCTAAAAAAAGATATGATTTGAAAAACAGCGCAAAAACCAGGTGATGCATTTGTTTTTTCACAGTAAATTTGTTGAGAGTTCAGCGCTGTGTGTGTTCCTTTCCGGCGTGTCCTGTGGTTTTTGAGCTGTTTTTCTAATCATGTAGAACCAAAAAGCCCAGCTCTCCACACTTTTGGAATTCTAAAGATAATTATAAAAGATACGAATGTATAAATAAATGCTAGTGCATCATGTTATGCTTGCAACAAAAGAAAGCAACTGATGGAATGCTGCAAGTTATCTTGCATATGGACTAGCAGTATTTTGAATTAGTAGCTTTTAAAAGCCAATACACTCGAGTCACCGGTCAGTGCACTGTAAGCGGCCCTGCGAAATGCAGTGTACAATACCCATCAGAGTAAACATGAAGCTCAGGTGCGTTAGAAATTGCTTGCGCGGATGACACCGACAACCTGTTGACTGAGAACTTATCTTTCTTACTGGGATGAAATAACCATGGATTGCTCGGATACAGAATGAATTGATTATGGAATGTTTTGCACACTGTAATGAGGGACGTTGCGCTAAGTGAATAACGAAAATTCTGCATTTTAATCAATTATAGTTCCAAGGGTAACGGGTGGTGCATTTGCCCAATACCTGTAATGATGATGTTAGATTGATGTAACATGCTCGTGTTATTGAGATGAGAATGGTTATTTGTCGTATGCTTCCATATTGCTAGCGAACACGCACAAAGGACGACATAGAAAGAGACAGGACTTTGTGCGTGTTCTCTAGCAATATGGAAATATATATACAATCAACAGCAACTAGCCCAGCTTAATGCATTAGCGGGTTATTTGTCCGGATGATACTCAGGATGTAGGAATTGAGATGGAAAGAGTACCTGACGTACAGCCTGCGTATTGACGCGCTGTTTATTACGTAGTGCGCTTCTATAAACTCCAGCTGTCGGGATGTGGAGGTTGCCCTACATCACGACATTCCTTGGTGGTCGGCTTCCAAAGTGGCTTGTCATCAAGACTGAACAACACGGTCGTGAGGCGACCTGCTGTGAGCGCTGTTTCGAGGGCAGCGGAAAAGATGAATAGTTCTCTGGTGGCAGGCAGACACCCACTATCATGGCCACCTTTAATCCCTAATCGCCCGCGAGAGATAGTAAGGAAAATTCAGTAGCCTTTCCCCTACCCGGGGTACAAGAGACACCGGGCTTTTCTTTCTTCCTTTCTTTTCCTAGCAGTTGCGCAGTGCTCACTCCTAACTTCTGCCTTCCTCCATAGCGGAAATGGGACCACGTGCTTCGCAGCGCAATAGTTCAGTTCCCACAGGCAACAACAATAGTGACGCGTTCATGTCGAGGCAGCAATTGGGCAACTTTAAATGACAAGTGACCTCAATTCACGTTGTGACATCAGAAACAGCTGATCGCCGAGAAGCGCACGATCGAGAGAGCATAAATTATAGGTAAACGGCGCATTCGAATACGCCTATGAACGGCGCACCTTCGAAGGCCACATTTTCTGTAGGCTTGCCGGCACTAGACTTTTCTCTTACGACGCCGAAATTTGTTAGGCATAAAAACTTCGCTTAAAAAACGTGGACTTTCCGAGCCGAGTATGCACTCTCCTTCGCAAGGTGTTGAAGCAACTAGCCCATCAACTCACCCCAAAGGACCCCATTGCTACGCCACGGCAAAAGACCGAACTCTTCGGCCACCTAGATCTAATACCAAAAAACATGAAATATTATCGCATCGAGATGATGCGATAATATTTTGAGAGATGATGTCCCGGGAAACTGAAACTTGCACGAAATTCACTACAATCCGGAAATAAGATACTGACGAAAAAACACCGCACCGACCGAGGTACAAATGTTTTAATTTAAAGTACATTTCGGCCAGCGCAAGGGAGCCCTGTGCACAAGAAAGTCGCAAAGGATCACTACGCATATTCTCAAGAGGTGAGAAGAGGAAACACTTTCTTTTGGCTGGGTTGTTCTCACGGAAGCGTGCTGCAAAGAGGTGCCGTCGCGGAGTGCTATAAAGAATGGGACACTGCGAGAGGCCTAATTGCGCTTATTTACATGATTTGGTGCAATCAAAGGGTCGTCAAAACACTTTACGCGTCCTTTTCTATTGCGTAGTCGAGGGAGCAACAACGCCGACGCGTATTCTGCCGATGTCGACGCTAAGCCTACAACCTCAACATCATGCTCACTGCAGCTGCTTGTTGAAAAGCCACCACGAATGCTGCTGCGGCCCATCCTCCAGAGAAGTTGAAGGCGAACTGATACGGCGGACACGCTCCATTTGAGTCGCGACTTCCCCATCTGCTGCGGGGATTCCCCTCCCCTACTGTGCGGCTACAAGTGGTCGCTGCGGCAGTTGTTTGTGACGGCGTCAATTCCAGTGGGAGAAGTCACGTGCTTTCCGCCCGCTGATTTTGCGTACGCTAGGCGTGTACGCACTTTCACTAACGTAGCCAAGAAAAGCTTTAGCGTTAATATCTTTGCGATCAAGGCTCCTGTACGGAAGACTTTCATAGGAGGCGTGATATCACATTATGTCTCCCAGTGACGTTTAGGGTGACGTGTCGCTTCAGCATTTTTATCTTTCTTTTTCGCACTGGCGTTGTCTTTTCGCATACTTAGTCTACTGACGACATTTTTCTTTTTCTGACCGCCACATAGAATTGGGACGTGGAACCCCCCATGACGTGATTCAGGATCGTTGTGGACGGGTGTTTTTTACGTTTCTTAAGCAACCAGCATCGAAGAAGTTTTTATAAAGTTGCCAATGTTCATCTGACTACTGCAAACATTATCAAATGCCGTTTTAGTAAGAAAGATAGAACAATCGTTGAAAGCGTAGACTATTGCGCGGCCACAGTAGGCCTATATGCACTTAAGCATAAGACCGATTTTTGTACATTGCGAACGCATATTTATTAAACCACCACAATCATAATGACACAAGTAAGAGTAGTTAATGAGCACAATATTTTATATGCTCAAATATTTACACACCCCAGGCAAAAGAAACCCCCCAACTAACCACGATTGCGTCATAAAACCATACCAAACAAATACTGACACATTTCGATATTCTTTCTTCCCAGATCTCGTAGAAATGTAGAATAAATTACCGAACGCTATTGTTGTTTTAAACGATGTCACCGACTTCGAAAATGCTGTAGAGGCGTATTTACGAGACTGTTCAATGTATTTTTTTTTTCAATGCGAAATGATGTAAGCGACCTAATGCTCATCGTATATATTTTGAAAAATGTCAGTGACTTTGGAATTGTTATTTTGAATTATGAATTCTTATTTAAGGAAATACCTGTTTTCATTTTCGAAGTGCCAAATATTATGCAACTTTATGTACGTTGCACATTTTTTATGTATGTAATTGTATTGACCTCTCTGTGATGACCCTCTATGAGGGCTGACAGTATTAACAAATAAAAAAATAAAAAATAAAACGGCTTGACTGAGCAAGCTAGATAACTACAACTGTACACCGAATACTGTAAAACATTTCTTGGGCACGCTATATTATATTTATACGATATTTGTTTGAAATTAACCTTGCTTTCTAAGAAACTACATTATCTACATTAACTACAAACTACCACTCCCAGAGCTCTTATCTGACGACACACGAGCACAAATACGAGATAGTTTTTTCGGAGCCGAAAACACCACCGGCTCCGAAAAAACTATCTCGTATTTGTGCTCGTGTGTCGTCAGATAAGAGCTCTGGGAGTGGGAACGAACACACGAAGAAGACGCGCTTTATGGAATGTGCTACGGGTGTTATTTATAAGATTCCTTTGAGTTGCGGCCGGATGTATATCGGCCAGACAGGCAGATGTATTAATGACCGACTAGCAGAGCATGCCCTGTCTATGAGGAATGGGACCGGATCTCATTTGCCACATCACTGTAAAGTTTGCAACGTGTAAACACACTACTGGGCAGCGTGCGCATTTAGCGGAAAAGCAAATACAAAGTGGCAAGGGAATTGGCTGAGGCTAGTACATACAGAAAGCGGGCGATCTGTGTGTCAGTGTTCCTTCTATAACTCTTTATCAAAATGAGTATGTTTTTTGGTGGATTGGTTTTGATCAAGCGGGGTATCAGAGAT